>NW_008605913.1:58880-99911 GCF_000691845.1 Merops nubicus
GCAATCTTTTGTTTGTTGTGTTATAAACACTAGAAGTTTAACAGCTCTCTAATTGATTATTTGACTTTGATAAGCATGATTGTCTTTGCCAACACTCTGTTACATTTTCTAAACCCAGATTTTAATCCAGAGTAATGAATTTGAGAATAAGAACACTAAAAGGAAAGAAAAAAAAAAATAAGCCATTGTTCTTGTCCAATGTGGAAATCAAGAATAAAAGATATTGGATCTATGAAATCCCACAGGAATTCAGCTCCCTGTTCTGCTGAGGAAATAAGAAGCATGTGTGAATAGATGTTCTATGAGGGAGGCAGGCAGCAGAAAGTTCTGGAAATGAAGATGGAATACTGGAAAACAGGAGCTAAACTAACTCCTGAAAAAACAAGGTGTCCTTTCACTGACAGCAGCAAACTCAAAGCTAGATACAAGGAACAGGAAATATATCCCCTGGGATCCATACCTTTTCCACCACCTTTCCTAACAGCTATATTTTTTTAGTGATACTATTCAGGAATTTTACAACTGAAGCTTTTCATTTTTTCCCCTTCAGCAGAATATTAGAATATGCCGATTTTTCAGAAATAAGACTTTCAGTGTGTGAGAAAGTATCATTTTCAAGGATTTTCTACCTCAAGAGCATTCCAAATTTGTCACTTAAGAATGTGTAAGAAAAACCTGTTTCTGAAAAAAGGGTTTTTTTAAAAATTATGAAAACAAACATTATTTTTGACCTGATCCAAAATAATATCTATGCTGTTTTATTTTGTGTGGTGAAAATGTTTTTATTTCACTCTTTCATCTCGTACTAGAATTGGGGAAAAAAAAAAAAGGTAGTGAAAATTTTAAATTATCATTGTTCTTTTCTGGCAGTTCTGACTTTGAGCCCTTCACCTGTCTTGCTGCCAGCAGTGAGAATATAAAGAAACCCAGTGAAGTCCTAGATATTAAATGTATTTTATATGGATTTAGGATAGTGTAGGCAAATTTTACATTCTGAGGACAGTTGGTCTTGAATTTCCACAGCGGTATCAGACAGTAGTATAGGGTCAAAGACCACTGCTGAAGCTTCATTCATATCATCATCAAAATACATCCAGAATAAGGGAGACAAATAATCTTGAATTGCTGTGTCAAGATCATAGATACTGGGGTATCTAAAAACACCAACCAAGTGCTTTGAATTTCTCCTTTTTTTTTTCTCCTACAGAACTGCAAGGGTTGTAGATCTCATCCACCACATGTGAAAGGTGCCCTCCAACTTGTAATTCCTCTATGCCTTGATTTTGTATATATAAAATAGCAAAGTGGATAATTCCTTGGTCTTACCCAGTGTTGAACTTTTCTATTTTAAGAAATAGTTTATCATGGCAAGAGCTGACCTTCGATAGTTGTCCCAGTTTCAAGGACACCAGTATAAACACAACCACAGGAGTGTGTAATTGTGATGAAGCAAATAACACAGACTCATAACGATAACATAATATGACATTTCAATAGCTTAGTGTTAGGCCAGGGTTACCAAGTTTGGTTGACTAAAGTGACATGTTTAAGTCTCTAGAAAAATTTCTTTTGAGCAGCCATATTGCAGATGTGTTCACCTTCAACAGTCACAAAACATGTGTCAGTAAGTGGGGACTTACAGTAAACTGCAAGCACTCTAAATTATTTGTTTAGCATATAACTTTAAATGTTTGAAGTTAAAGATCCAAACACCAGCAGAAATAAATCCTGACACTATCCCTACCTTGTTACACAACTTCAACAATTTATCAATTTTCTTCATAATTACAGGAAAACTTAGGCACTTTTAGAGGTTTTAAAAAAAAAAGGAAAAAAATACCAAATAAAACAAACAACTTCATTTCAATAACACAAAAAAAATTTCACTATTTTTTACATTAATGAATGCTAATTTGCATAAATGACGCAGGGAATTCTACCGTAAATCTCATGGCTGGCACCCACTTCCTTTCCTCGTTGGAGACATCACCGTATGTTTTATTTTAGACATGTGTGAAATGTGTGTCTAATGTAGCAACACGTCATCGCCACTTTCAAAATTATATCAAGGTTTGGATTTTTAGGAATGCAGTACATGGGGATTTTATTATTATTGGTTTTGGTTTAATCTCTGCAATCAATAGCCATTTTGTCACTGACTTCCTTGAGAATTGGATCAACCCCTCAAGCAAGAGTAATATCTGGCGTCCTTCCTGAGGTTAACCCAAACCTTCATTTTCAATGGCCTATTAACCACAGGAGAAACAAACAAAAATACAAGTCTATCTCACAGTCCAAAGAGCTGCTTAAATAGGGGTGATTTCACAGAATCTAAGTTTCAGCTAAATGCACCATGAGATTAAAAGGAGGCTTTGCCAGAGCAATTGCTTTGCAGGTACTTCATCCAACTGTGACTTTGTAAACTTTGCTGTGGGTTTACACACTCCATGGCTTTAAGTATTTCTGAAGTAGTCTGTGGTAATAATTAGCAGCCAGAGGCAAAATAATCAGTGCTAGTTTCATTTAATGCTAAAACCAAAACTAGTATATTTTCTGTTGGTTGAAATGTCAGACCTTATCTGCATTATTTTTAAATCAGATGGAAAAATTACACTTTTAAGCATGGTTCTGAACAGGACTCCACTATTTGTAAATATGTTAATATCAATGTAAGGTATGCCTTCTAGTGGATAGAGAGGTACATTTGAAATAAGCAGATTGAGCTAATATATCAGCATAACCGATTTATGAGGAAATACTAATAAATAAATCAGAAATAAAATTAACAAGCTGGATCAATGTTGAATTAATTTCAGTAAATAATATTTTAGCTCGGTTACATTAATGGTTATCCTTTAGTGGAAAGACATTGATAATCTTTCAGATCAAAATTTTTAAAAGAGTAAAATCAAATCTAGACAGTGTTTCCATAAGACCCATACTGTCATGTGAGCCTCTTAACTTTCCAAAACTGAAACCCTCTTTTTGCATTGAAGAGTTCTTAAAAAAGTTGTTCTTAACTGTTTTGTGAACACTTGAAATCTCACACGTGAACATTAGAAAAGCACAGAAGTGCAAATCCCCCCCCTCTCTTGTTTCCAATGATGTGTATGATTTGTTGTTCTCCTTAAGACAACAGAGGAGCAATTTACCATCTTTTGCTTACCAAGAAAGGTGTCATCTAAGTTATAGTAAATGGACAGTTAAGGATGTCAATCAATCAGCTTCTGTTTTGTTGGGTTTATTGTTGCAGAGCTGGAATCTTAGAAATAGCTGAATAAATTTTTTTCCTTCAAATTTTGAAAGAAAAATAAAAAAGTTGTTCATCTCAGACCTTGTACGCCAAGTTTCAACAAGGAGTGAATTTTTATGGTCAAATTACAAAACCCTGAAAATAGGAGTTTATAATGGAAACACTGATACAACCGTAACTATGGGAGTGCAATTGCATCACTATAAGAAAATTGGTTTAGATAATATACCCTTCTGGAATGACTGCAGTTCTAAATGATCCTGTATCTCCATAAATCTCAGCTAACTCAGTAATTCAAAATTACTAAGATTTAAGTTTAGTACCAATAAGCAATAAACTTATGGCTATTGCTATAATAACCTCTGGTCTGTGCTCTTTTATTTCACAGCAGGTGGTCTTTGGGCTTGTTTGCAGCCTGAATGAAAATACTTCCAACTAATTCAAAACTAATTCCTGAAGTTGAGTGGAGGCACATTTCCAAACTTTCTCACTATTCCCTTTCTTTAACAAAGAGCTTGCTTGTTTGTTGTTGTTGTTTTTTTTCTTTCCTCTTTTCTCTTTAATCAGTGCCTAAGCATATTTTCCCTTTTTACACTGTTTTATACTAATATCTTATATGATGACAGCTGACTCACTGTATTTCTGCAAACTGTCAAGGGAAATACACCGAGGAACACGTAAGTTCCTCAAAACACACCACGTCTCTTTACATCAACTTATTTCCCCAAAAACCCCCTCTATATACCTAATATTCCAAATGTCAAACTCTCATGTCCGATTCTCCTGTCAGGTATACCAGCTTTGTGTGGGGCTGACTTTAGTGACTGATTCAGAGCCAGCAGCAAGTGAGAAGAAAATGAGGTTAAGAAAGTCTAATCTAACAATTATACCAGAGCCTGAAATCTCCTTTTCTTTGGACTATGACAGAAACAACACCTGACCTGCCTTTCACCTAAGAGTGAGATGTTCTCTTCTGCCATGGGCTTGATGCTGTTGATGAGAAGTCTGGTGTTACCTCGCCTTTATATGAGGCAAGGGGCCCTGAGTTTGACATGCCACTTCAGTCATGACCAGAAGATATTTTGTTTCCCACAGAAACCTCTGTCAGAATTCCATGGTCTTTTCCAGCCTGGATTCACATGTTGTAAGCCATCTGTATTCTGCCTATACATACATCTTTGGCACTTCTGTGCTAGATGGCCCATCTTGGCTATATTGTGTAGACTTGATCTACAGTGTTCATTCTCCTGTCCTTGCCTGACAGGGTGGCCTTACTGCCACCAACATCTCCATCACCTTCTTCCAGACTGCCGATGGGAAGACAAGTCTCTTGGTGGTCTGACTTATCCCTTCCCACCCCTTCTCCGCAGATCTGTCAGAAAAAATGAACAGGCACCACCTGAAGGCTGCATTTTTCTCATCTCATTATTCTTGATCCAGCAACAAACTTGATAAACTAGTTCAGCTATTTAATCCTTCAAGAGGAAAAATGGAAAAAAAAGTGGAAACAAGCTCATGGGATAAGCCAACATCTGAACTCTGCCAGAATGCTGCAGTTTGTCTTGAAAGGGGACCCTTAACTAGTCAGAAATCAAATAAGGCAGTTAATATTTTGTTCAGCAGAGCTAAAACAAACCAATCAGGTACAAACCAAAGGACCATCACAAATACTCTGTTTTAATTTTAAAGTACTCATAAAGGTTTTTAAATTAAGCTTAGACAGTGGGACAGGTAGATAAAGTTATGCCAAATTATAGAAACACAGCAATCCTATTTTTGCTGAGTTTTTTTTCTAATAAGTAGTTGGTAATTAGAAAAAAAAAAATAATAGGATGAATGTACATATGGGTCTTTCGTGTTGCAAAAACTTATTAAAACTCTGCATGTGAACCCTTTTGAAGTTATGATCCACTCAACCTGGGCACCCATTAATTCATTCTATGGCATCTGGAGGTGAAGAGCCGCTGCTGTTTGACTCCAGTATCAAATATATCAGATGGACATAGAACCTGAGCTGCAAACTGCCCAAAGACCAGGGAGGTGTTGTGGAGACAGTTTGTTCTGCAGTTGCATGATTTTACCTTCTTTCCAAAGCACGTGCTGGCAGTCACTGCTGGAGGTGGTGGTAACTACAAAGATCTTTTTAAGTCTCATCCATGCATGCAACAAATTAAATTAATTATCTTTAGAGATTCACTCAGAGAGCTTTTAGCTAGATTGGTTCCCTGATCCAGCTTATAGTGTGGCCACACAAGCTCCCATGCTGGCACGAGGGAGGGTGTGAGAGTAAAGAGCCAGGGGATAGGATGTTCTGGCAACAGTGTCAAGCTGTGTTAATTAAAGTGATGGTGGAGTTACTTATTTTTCTCAAGCAAGCTTACTATAAAAAGTATGCATGAGCTAGACATGGTCTGTATCTTTCTCAACAAATATCAGGGTCTGCACAACCTGGGAGGGTAGAAAAGCTAAGGGTCAACACAATTTCCCTTTTACTAACACACAGTCAGATGTAAAGCGTTCTGTTAATACTAGAACACGAAATAATGGTTCATTTCTGTTTTAATGAATTGGATTTTTTTTTTTTTAATCTGTTGGGATATAAAAAGTCAAACTCTGTTCAGCTTCAGTATTAAATTTCTCTGAGCATTTCTGCAAGTTTAATTTGGGAGATATCTCATTCTATCACTTCTTTTAGAGTAGAATTTGAAAAACAAAAATCTATTGAGTTTATGCCAATCTAATAATTGGCTGGGAATGCTTCAGGTAGTATTTTTTTTTTTTTTTCAGAAAATATATTTTAAAGATTTAGAATTTGTTTATAATGGAATAAACTGTTGGGTTCATTCTATTTTTACAAGTCAAACTATCACATCATTTTCAGACATTGGCACTGCTTTTCAAAGTCTCTGAAGGCTTAGTTCTTGTACCTCTTATCCAAGGCTGAATTTAAGTAGACCCTGTTAGATTCCATGGAAAGATTTGAAGGCATAACAGTTGGGCATTAAACAGGTAACTGTTACTAAAGAGGATTTGTTCTCTTCATCTGTGCTATTTTCCTTCACTGCTGAAATGTAGCAAGACTTTATCTTTCCCTCAGTGTCTTCTTTTCCTCCAAGTAGGATGAAAAACTGGGGGGAAAGCAGTTTAAATAGAGAAAACACTACATAATTTGGAAGATAAATAGAGAAACAAGTAGGAAATTTGTGTAGAAACACAAGTAAGAGTCTACATAATAGTCAACGTGAATTGGAGAGAAACCTCTAGGCTGGGATGTGCTCCCACACATCATCTTTTCATTCTCAATAATGAAGACATTTACAAAGACCAACTGTCAGTGCCTAGCTTGTGAGCAAGAGTTTGAATTCATCAAATAAAAAGAGAAATTCTCTACTGGTAGAAAACCACAACTTTGTTGACTTCAAGTCAAACTGTGCCAGCCTGCAAATTTATCCCAAACTGCTAGTTCAGTTCTCTTCAGCATTGACTTTGAATAGACTTAGACTGGTGTAAAATAGATGAAGAGTGGTCTGTAGCCTGTTATCAGCACATTTCCCTACTCCCAGCCTTTAATCCCATGAGAGTAGCAGAAGTGAAAAGGTTTCCAACTTCTTATGAAAATATTTTTCCACCATGCCTCTTCCCTAGCCCTGTCTGTTCTCCTTTCTCTCTGCATAAGCAGTTTTAGACTTTATTTAAGTGTCGCATTTCCAAGTGTTCACGACTCTGTACAAAGCTCGTCACACATCACTCATGCCTTATTTCACGGGTTGAGCTGGTAATTAGCATATTTCACAATTAGCCAGTGTATTTGCTTTGCTAATTTCATTCCATGATGAAGGTGCTAACTTGGCGTGAAGCTGTAATGTACTGGTTGATTTATTAAGCTTTCTCTGATGGATGAAAATCACATGCTGTGCCTTTACTGTCGGGGAAAGTTAACAACATCCATTTGTAAGAGATGGTATTTGAAAAGTGATGTTGGTGTGATTGAATGTGTGAATCTGTAATGAAGCCAAGTCAGATAGCTCCTTCCCGATAAAATAGTATTCAGCTTCTGTGGTGGCTCCTTCTTGAAACTGGGCTTTTCTGCTCAGATTCCTACCCTAAAGTATGCAAGTACCAAATACTCATAAGGTATTTGTCACTCAGATGGAACCCAAGAGCTGCAGAAGAGTTAAGTGCTTAAACCCTCTGAGAGTCAGCATCTCACAATTTGTTATTCTTAAGGAAACTACATATAAAATACACAAAAGTTGACCAATCAGCTAATTTCTTCACCATACCGCAGGCTTCCAAGTAGTCCTTTTGAGGAGGAACTCCCTGGTACATGACCTCTGTTTGTGAAACCAAACATATTTATGTCTACATACTCTTCATCTTTCCAAAAGTCTCCAAAAATTTGACTTTGTGGTTCTGACTATAACATTAAAATAAGCAGTGGCAGGGCCTATTCTTTGTCCACAGAACCCATGAGTAACCTTCCATGTCCATATTATGTCACTCTCTTAATCTTAGAAAAAAAAAAAAGATGCTGCATGTAAGATGCTGTCTGTTTGGAGCAGTCCCTGGCCACTGGTAACCCAGAACTGTACAAGACTAATTAATTTGCCAGTGAAGGTACTGTTTGGTTCACTACAGTTAGTCTTCCTAGACTGCTAACACATGGAAACCCTCTATAGCTGATGGAAAGATATGGCATGTCCACAGATCAAATCAAGATGCCCAAAGTATTACCAGTAAAATCTTAAAGGAAACTGTGTCTGTGGTTTACAGTTTTTGTGTAAAGAGTAGCTAGATAGGTTACTCATCACCTTCACCAGGACAGACACAGCTCCAGACAAAATGGGAGAGGGGCAGCATAGGGAAGGTTTCTGTGCTTTCAATGACAAGCATGTGATGTGATGTAGGAATATATACGGTGTTGGACAGTGATGATGGGAGGTGTGGTTGAAGGCTCTTTTCTCTCTATTAATTCTGCATCTTATTCTTTTATAATGCAAAGGATCTTTTCTACTCTGACCAGCGTGGTGAACCAGTCTCTCTGTATTAAAACTTTTTGTTCTGTAGTTTAAATATCCCTGATAGTAACACATCCCAGAGAAGATCCACACACTCCTGAAGTGGTGTTCCTTGTGGGAGGATCCCTGCTCCCTTCAAACTATTCTGTGGCCTGTGATTAGGGTATTTTAAGTCTGTTCTCCATTTCACTTTTCAGTATTTGCCTTGATTTTAACTCCCCTAAAGATTATGTGCTGAAGAAATGCTTTTAAGAGAACACTTTGAAACTTCTAATGTTCACGTGCTCAGAAAGAACAGATTAAGTTCAATCTCTCACTAAAGCCATCGTATTTTTATCTTATATCTGCATTTTCTCTAGTGCATCAAATATGAACTATTGACAAATCAACATTAACCTGTCTTGTCAGCACAGTTTAGGCTTTCAAAAGCATAAGAAAGCAGATCTGTCTGTATCAGAACTTGCATGTGTTTCACAACACAAAAATGTGAAAACAGAAAGAAAAAGTAAAGGAAAAATGTCAATAAGACAAACAACCCAAGAACAGAACAACCCCAGAATAGGGATTAGTTTAATTTTATTTAATTAGATAGTAAAATTACACAGATAAATCACCATGAGTTAATAATCTTCATATTTTGTTGTAATTTTTCTACCTCTCTAGTCTCTTTACAGTGGTTCAGCTTTGTAAAGCTATACACACATGTGATGTTAGAACAGCATTAATAAAAACAAAAACTTGAATTCAGAAAAAAAAAATCAAACAAAATCTTAAATCTATGTATGCTTCTAAGCATGTGTGCACCTTTCCAGTTAAGCATGTGCTTAACTGCTATCAACTTCAGCAGCTTTAAAAATAAAGACAGATTCAGAATAGGTTAGTTTCCTGCATAAAGTGCTTGCTTCTTGTACCTGCTCTTGAACTATATTATCAGGCATAGGATCAAGGGCACTGCTCCTGCACAACTGAAAATGCTTTAACCTGGACGTAACCAATCTTTCCCAGATGAAAAGCCAGGAAAATATATAAAGAACATTACTGACCTTACTGAATTTGGACTGCCCTTCCACTCCTGCCACCAAAATGCTTTCCTGTGTCCCTTCCCTTCCTCCTCTATAAGCACCCCAGCCTTACGCCTTCAACCTCCTTTTATTCCTTGGCTCAAGCCAATTTTCTAAGTCAGCAGAAGGCAGGAGCTGCTGCTTCACACACATTTTGCCTCAGTGTGAGCCCCCAGTTCACACTTCCAGCTGAGCTTAGAGACTACGATCATTAATTATTGTTACTCATGTGGTTGTTTGTGCTCCAAGAGCTGCTTTTTCACCCCGGAAGAGTTAAAAGAAAGTTAAGAGATGCCATTTGGCCAACCTTATATTATCAAAGAGTATGTATAACTCAGGACATTAAAGGACACCTTGATTGCTTTTTACATCATTTTTAGACTCCTGCTTATATTTAGCTAACTAAAACTTGTTTAAAACTGAACAAAATCTACCAACCAGATATGGAGTACTACAGAAGGAAAATAGAAGGCTTTTCTGTAGGTCAGGACAAATGCAACCTTTTAGAAATACACACTGAGTACTTGTTTAATTAACTTTACCTGTCAATCATCAGTCATCATGTATGTGCTGTTACAAATATGTGACAGTAATATGGATGGATTTATTCTTTTTTAAAAAAATAATTTTAGATTTAAGATAAATTTTATATGTTGGTTGTGTTTTGGGGTTGTGTTTTGGTTTTTTTTCTTCATTTAGCAAGCAAGTGAAATACCTTCTTCCTGTATTTTATATGAAAAAAAGGACTATTTATAACATTAACATATTTCACTTACTGCAGTTGATTTCCTTATCACAGTTTCAAAACCCTTCTCCATGAGGGCACCAGCTTATCACTGAGGCAGTCAACAGACAAGAACTACAGCTCTATCTTTGTTACTTCCTCTTAGTCTAATGGCTGGACATGGATTACAACAAAATAAGCAATTTTTGCAGTAGAAGTTCCCTGAACTGGTGGGATCAGTGATTTCCACGAGGTTTTCCCATCATCTTGCTGAAGAAATCAACCCTATGCCACTGAAGCTTGGTGGCTAACTCCAAAGAGCTCTGTGTTATCAGCTCAGGTGAGAAAGACGTTTGAGCCCTTACTGGAAATAAGCATATTTAAAGGACAGGAAGCAGATCAGTTATGTGGATGAGGGTTCCTGCTTGATGGGAAAGAGAAATTTTAAACCACACAATGTCAAGCACAACAAAGCAGCACCTATACACTCAGGTGTTTAAGTCCTGGGCTCTTGTTTCTGTCCCCCCTCTCACTTCCCTTCACCAAACGCTCCCAGAGCACTCCCTTGACCTGCATGTCAATATGACCCTTTGGAAAAGGTTAATTACCTACTCCAGCTCCAGTCACCAATAGCGTGGTCTCTTCAGTCTTTATACAAGTGCCATATCTGGACCTCCCCAGATTTTCTGCAATGCATCAACTGTCATGTGTAGATCCTTGTTTAATCTTTAGATCTTAGGCACCTAACACTCAAGTTTACTGTTCAGCTGTTTAGCTCCCACATGTCCTATCCATCACCCCAGTAGTTAAACTCTCAGTGTTTTAGGCCTGCATTGTTTTAGCATCAGTACAATTTAGAGACATGGAACATCTTACACAATAGTACAGTGGGACTTCTGGACAGGACAGACACCTGTTTCTGGAAAGTGAGCTTCCAGTAAGACAGGTAAACCTGTATATCTGTTGGGGTAGAAGTCAAGGAGTTTGATCATTCTGGCTACCAGCTGAGGAAATGGTGCAGACCAAAACTGACTGTTATGCCCAAAGATATGTCGTGCTGCCGATGAAACCATATCTTATTCTGAAGTCAAGCATAAATGTTTCAACATTAAGGGGAAAAAATGAATTGAGTAGAAACATTCCTTTGGCCAGAAACCTCTGTTTTTAACCTGGTGAAGCTTCTAGTGAACAAGTCTTATGAAGAGTGGCTGAGGGAACTGGGTTTGTTGAGTCTGGAGTAAAGAAGGCTCAGGGGAAACCTTCTTGTGATCTGCAACTACCTGAAAGGAGGTTGTAGTGAGGTGGGGGGGTCAGTCTGTTCTCCCAAGTTACAAGTGATAGAACAAGAGTAAAATATCCTTAAGTTGGTTTAGATCCTACATTAGGAAAAACTTCTTCACAGAAAGGGTTGTCAAGCCCTGGAACAGGCTGCCCAGGGAAGTGGTGGAGTCCCCATCCCTGGAGGTATTTAAAAAACTTGTAGATGTGGTGCTGAGGGACATGGTTTAGTGCTGGGGTTGGCAGTGCTGGGTCCATGGTTGGACTTGATAATCTTGAAGGTCTTTTCCGACCTAAATGATTCTATGATTTTGTCCTGTTGAACCCTCTGCAGGGTCTAAGTCCTGCTATGAAGGATTGGCCAACACTTCCTGGGAGAACAGAGCAAAACTGCCACCACCCTGTTTGTGAGTAGGGCACAGAGTGGCGTGGGGCACAGCGAGCTGCTGAACCTGTGATGACCCAGGGTTTGCCCTGTGCAGCCTGCAAGCTTGTCTTTCGTGCAGCAAGCATCTTTCAGTAAGATGGAGAGAAACACCAGTGGACGAGCCTGACACCTCTACTGTCTGACTCAGTTTATCGACCGTAAGTGAACCAGACTGTCTCTGTTCCCTGTAAATTCTCCCTGATGCCACTAGATGGTGCGTTTAATCTCCGGTAAAATCTGCAGTGCTCCCAACTACTGCTTTTTGAATTACACAGTAACTGGAGGCGTGGGGAAGAGAGCTTTTTGCGAGAAAATTTACCCTGCGTGAGCAGACACAACCAGAAACATAGATATAGGAGTGAAAAAAAGAAATTCTGCACTGCCTTCCTTCAGCAGTATTGGTACACTTGTGGTCCTGAAGCAAAACAGTGTCCCTAGGTACCCTGACAGCTGCTGGCAGTAAGGGACAATCTGCTCTGCAACAGCAGTGCCTTTTAACGGTGGCACTGGCCAGGCTCCATCAGGGCTGCACAGGCTGGAGGACTCACAGCTCCAGATCAGCCCTGGAAAGGCTGGGTGCATGCAGATTGCCCTGGAAGCATCAATCCCAGTGTTTGCAGGCTCCCAGACCATCTGGCTCCTGGCTCGGACAGCAGCCGGTGGGGTGCAGGTGTTTGGGCAGCCTGGCAGAGCTGGCCCGTAAATCATGCAGTTCTGAGCATCCAGCACTTCACCAAAACCACCAACCTGACGTGTCCCAAGGAGCACAGCCATCCCCTCAGCTACACGTGCATTTAGGAAAGACTCCAGTTCTGCTCTTGCTATCAGGCAAGTAATATGTAAAAGCACCTCTGACTTCTGCTCAACTCTCACCTTTTCTCCTCAGTTTTCTTCCGGCCAAATGATGCTTCTTCTCTCCAGCCTCTCCGGGTTGAACAGAAGATAAAGTTGCAAAGTTTAAATAAGAAAGCTGTTGCTCCCTTATGCTGTGGGCCCATCAGTTTTTGCTTGCATGGGCAGTTCCACATTTGAAGAAAATACAGCATCTCTCCTGCAAATCATTGTTCTGCAGTCCTTGCCAGAAGCCTGGCCTGTCCCACCATCTGGGAAAGTTTGATAAACCTGAGTATTTTGCTGCTGTTTGTTGCAGAGCATCTGAAGCAGATACTAGAGTCAGGATGGCTGGAGGTGACACCTTAATTTTATTAGCATCTCCTGGAGAGAATAAGGAATTTCTGATATAGCAGCATGGGACTGCATTGACTACAGTGATACAAGAACAGTTGCTAAAGGTTTCATCAACCTCAGGTGATAATTTGCAGTCTCAGATGACCTCTGTTAAATCCAAGTAGCTTCCATGTTGGATATTTTGCTATATTTGAAAATAATTTTCATTTCCAGCCTCAGAAGTAAATACAAAAAAAAAAATGCTGATGTTCAGATGACTACCTCAGTACCTGTTATATTTCACACAAGGAAACACCTTTTACTGAAGGAGTTTAGTGTTGCAACGATATTTTGCTCTCTGTTTCATGTCACCTTTCTCTTTTCACTACATCTTCCAGAAAAATTATGGACAAAAACATTATTTACAAAAACAAATACAAAATGTACCCCTATTTTAAAGGTTTCCTGAGCACAACCTAACAAATTAAGACCTTTTCTATTAACTTCAGAACTTCATAGATTTATAAAGCCAGCTGAGGTGATTACAACTCCTAATCTCTTTTGTACAATACAGCAATAATATCCTGTGCAGATACAACTATTTTATACTAAAAACCCCTCAAGCATGCATGAGAACAGATCTTCCAGAAAGACATTCAATCTTCATTTAAAGGCACTGAGAAGAACTAAGCAGGGATGTTCAACTTTCTCTGTTAAATACACGTGCAGTGCTCTGCTGTGATTTGCCTGGTTTCATCTTACAACCATTACTCATTGTTATTCTTTCCTCAGCTAAAGAGGAAGTCCATTCCATAAAGGAACATGGCACATTAATTTACCAGAACTAGGTTTTCGACATCACAACATATTCAAGTCAACTTCTTAGGACAGCAACAAACGAAGCTTAAATAAATACTTCTTCTCTTATGTTAAACTTCTCCACAGTAAGAAGAAACATTTCCACTGTAAAGACAAAGCCACCATTGTACATTCAAGATTCAAATAACAGTAATAATATTTTCTGGCTCCAGATTTATGTTTCCATCTGGCTGAAGTGACTTGGCAACCAGAAGCATAAGCTTTGTTTCAATTCCTGGTATCAACAAGTACCCTTAAGGCATATTAGGGAGGTATGACAAAAATCTAGTGGATGCCAAAAACAGTGAAGCTTAGTTATTGGTTTGCCAGCATGAGAGAAATATAATCTGCATTTTGTAAGTATGAATATAGAACAAGCCCTGGCGTTGCAAGCCGCTGTCAGTCAGGAGGAACTTCCTACTTCTGTCCAGAATACATTTCATTTTATGCCAATTTGTTTCTACAGCGTGGTTTAGTGAACAGAAGATTAAGCACAATGGTGAGGCATAAAAGAATGTATGTGTACACTTTGTATGTACATTTTCTCACTTCACACCATTGCACTTAGCCCACCATCCCTTGAGTGATGGATTACTAAGAATGAGATCTTCTCAGAGCTCTCTTGGACATTATTTTTACTGTCCTAAAAGTGACTTGAAAGAGTTTAAAAATCTCATGGTTTTTCAAGCCCTCCATCCAGAGTGTCTTTATATCAGAGGCCTCTTCACTTTTCACGGGGACAGAATTGAGCCTTCAGTTATGACTTTGGCAGAATTTGTACCAAAATCTGATTCAAATAAGATGGAAAACTTTAGTATGAAGTAGACAATAATACATAGGACATTCCACACTGGATCTTCTGCTTTTGTTTGACTCTGTTTGTTATTTAAGCTGATCATTTAAATTCTGCTTCTGCAACTACAGTTTTCAGCATCAGATATCTGTGTTCTGGTTTCCAGTGGCCAAGGAACCATGGTGAGGCAAGAAGGTGGACTGAGGCTTGAAGATTTCAGTGGATAGATGGAGTTTGAAACATGGGTGTTACAAAAAGATCTTTTGAGAGCTTTTTAAGAGAAATGCATCAGCTGTCTGGTCAGCTGATCCTAGTGCTCCTGAGCAGTTTGCAAGGTATCCCAGAGCAGTGCTGCATGATGAAGACATCACACAACCAGCCATAGGTTTGTGCTGGCTGAGCAATTGCTGGCTAATCTGGCTTTTGTGAAAGCAAATGAACTGGTGGGAGATGCTAAAGCCATCACTAATAAATTGCCCAGGAGTCTGACTACACACCCTTATCTTCATCCCATCATGTAAAGCTGGACATGAATGTTTTGGTATGTGACTTACTGGGCCTAGGAGCTCAGCTTCTTCCATCTAACAGAATCAGACATGAAATAGTTCCAGATGTTGAGTTTTTTATATTTTTAACTTTGACTGAGCTACAGGAATAACCTTGTGGCCTTACTTGTCTCCTGTTATTCCACATTCTAAGTTTTCCATATCTTGCACTTTGAGGCGCAATGGGAAAAATCTAACACAATCATCTTTCCCCTTTGCCCAGATTTTTGTTGTTGGCAAGGTTCACCTCAGAGGACAGTTCCAACGCTGAGCTCACCTATTTCACCAGGTCAGACCAGAAGCCTGGAGCAATGTTTGCCATCAGTTCCAGGATGTGACCCTGAACACAGTGAAATTTCACGGGGTAATTTTTTTCTTATTATGCAATTGATCAAATCCCAGTGAATAACAGCCAAACTGTAGCAGATTTTCAAGTTCATCAGGTCCAGTCAGGTTTTCAGCCTCCTGAACTGTCTGGAGGTAGACATTATAGAGAACAAAACTGAATTTGAACTCTGAGCCAAATGTCTTCTTTTTCTGCTGCATTACAGTAGAGTGAGTGGCTGGAGATACATTTCTATGGCTTTTATTTTATCCTAACAGAATTCTTGAGAAGTGGCTTTTATAGCTGGCAAAGTAAGGATTTGTCTTGGGAAGTGGTCTGCTGGAGCAAAAAAAAAAATAGTTGCACTACCTTTTTCCTGTACTAGGGGTTACAAGACCTGGTTATCTGAGCAAGCTGCACCACCTAAAACACTAACCTCTAACTCCTGCCCGGGCAGCTCGACACAAACAGCCTCACTGCACTTCCCACTGGGGTAAATCTCTTTCTGAGTGGTGGACAGTAGTGCTAAAGCGAGAACAGTCCTTTCAGCCATTGTCTTTCCAGTGCCTTCTTCTGCCCCAAGCCCAATTTCCCAGGACTGCTCTGGTCTACAGCCCATCTCCCCGATTCCACTGCCCTAAGGCAGGACCAGACAGAACTCCTCCCACTCTTCACTGGAGTAATGGAAGCCCAAGAGTCCCAGGAAGTCAACCATGGCCAATCATCTCCTGTGCTGCAAAACAAGAAGTGTGGCCAGCAGGCTGAAGGAGGTGATGCTCCCCCTCTACTCTGCTCTGGTGAGACCCCCACCTAGAGTACTGCATCCAGCTGTGGGTCCCCCAGCACAGGAAAGACTTGGACCTGTTAGGATAAGACCAGAGGTCACTTTGTGTGGGACCTTTTATAAGGAAGGTGGAGAGAGACTTTTTTCCCAGTGTCTGTAGTGACCAAATAAAGAGCAATGGTTTTAAACTGAGAGTAGACTTACACAGACAAGAAAAAAAGACATTTTTTACAATGAGGGTGGTGAGATGCTGAAACAGATTTCCCTGAGAAGATGTGGATGCTCCATTGCTGGAAGTGTTCAGAGTCAGGTTGGATAGGGCTCTGGAAACTTGATCCAGTGCCCCGGCCTACCACAGATGTTATTGAAAGATTCTTTCCAGTCCCAGCCATTCTACTATTCTTTGAGGGGATGTGTGAGGTAGAAGGTGCTTTGGGGAAAGAAAGAGACTGACAGTAGAAGAACGTGGTACAGGACCACTGCAGCCTCACAGTATGATCAGCTGTAGAGGGGAAGTTAATGAAAGGAAAGAAAGGGGGAGAGTTTTCTCCCAGGAATGACTTCATGACATTGTTCATTTGCTCTTCAAATCTTCATTGATCCTTCTTGTTCTCATTCCCTTCACATTCCTGGAACTTTCTTCAAACCTGCATCTTCATCCTACAGAACACTACTGATCCTTCTTGTGACTCATCATCCCATCTATCTCCATAAAACCCTCCACACTTCCTCTGTCACAGCCACAAAATGTAATTTTGCCGAAGACATCTCAAATGAGATCTGCTACAAGGCAGAGGAAAAGATTTAAGATGCCACAACAGCCCTAAAGAAATCACAAACAGTTGCAAACATGCCATTTCAAGCGAATGCAAGTGTTGATGAACATCTGTATTTGTAGGTGTGCATTCACAGCAGGGTGCATGATATAGCCTACCTGGTAGAGACCGATACTGCTCCAAGACTTTTCTCTCCTTCTTAATTATGTATTGAGAAGTAAAAGAATTAACTTAAAATTGCTTCTACAGCTGTTTGACATTTCTCTTTGTAGCAAAACCCAGATAGCTGCATGTGGACTTACACCTTCGCTTCGTTGGAAAAGCTTCTGAGCTCAGTTTGGAAGAAAATTTGGTTGGTCTATGGATATGTATCAGTAAGGCTTTACTGCTGCTCGGTAGGGGTTCAGGTGAGCTGAATTCTTCCCCTTAGACCTCGCAAAATCACAGTTTTCTCCATTCCCTTTAGCAGGAACCCTTTGTTTTCAATCTTTCAGACATATTTGTTACAATTTGGCAGAGGAATACAGAGAAAAAACTGATTGTGTCCCGGGAAATATTTATTTCATCGTGACACTGCAGCTGGTCTACTGCAGCTCTTTTCTGAGCACTGATTGAGCTAAAACTGAAACCAAATGTAAATTGCTGTAAGCAATAACTTTACTCCACAATTAGTGACAAATATAGGAAACCAGGAATCTTATCTTCACACCTCTGCTGTATTTAAAATTCTGTCTTATTTTGAAGTTCAATTAAGCTTAGACAGGGAACTTGACATGTTTAAAAGCTAAATATAGCCCCCACACACGCTTCAACTTCTTAGTTCTAGTGCTTTAATTCCTCAGTAAGCATGTATTGGTCATACACTGATATTTAATTTTTTATTCAATCACTATGTTATTTGATAATTAGACTGAGTAGCATCTGAATATTATCTGCAAAAGTTTCCAGGTTCACAACTTGGATTCATCCTGAAAATCCTAATTTTGTAATAGGAGGAATGATCAGTGTTCTACAGTGTGTCATTATAAAACCTTTGAACAAGTTTTTAATTTGCCTATTGAGAGTTTAAAGATATACAATGAAATTATAGAGATGTGTCAATATTCTGCTATCTGTTCCTCTTTCTTTTATGGATAAGCAACATTGGTGCACTTGCCAGATATTTTTGGAATCTATTATCTATTCATTTATTTCCTGGTTTATATGCTTGCTATAGTTACTCAGGTGCAGAAACAACAGACATTCAAAGCCATTCTAATGTTTCCTCAAAATCAGGACCTTGGACTAAAGGGCTCTAGAGAAGATTTTACAATTTTAAATTATTTACTCAAGCCCAAATATAATATAATTATCATTTAAGGGTGAGATACACAAAGTTGGTGGAGTCTGTGTAGAATTCATCCTCACTGCAATGCTGAATCCCTTTCACTTCAGTTAGGCACTGAAGCAACCAGGGGTCAGGGTCTGCATCCTCAAATGGCTCAGGCAAAGAAATGTCATCTCTGTGAGTCAAAGTTGAACATAGATTCAGCAGGAAATAAGAAGCAGGAAACACGTGTTCATTCATAAAAAATCATGGTGTAATATCTCTAAGGAATTTTATTGCTGCAAAAGAGACAGCTACAGCTCAGAATGACTGTACTGTTAACTAGGGGAACTGGAGAACCAAGCTTTTAAAATACAATACCTAATTCCATGTAAATTCCATTTTATATTTGCAGAATATTTTCACAGTTGAACAAAGTGTGTGCCAACACCCAATTACTTAATTTAAAACACAGATGGCACTTTGTTATCTATGGTCCATATGGACCAATATGTTTATTAGGGACCAATCTATTGAAATGCTTCCTAGGTCTAATCCTATAACAGTCTGCAAGTGCAGAGGTTTATCCAAACAATTTCCTTAGGTGATTAAAAAAGGATGGACTCCATTTTCCTTGCACTGACTTCAAAGATACCATATTTGTATTCAAAAATAGACACAATCTATTTATTTCTCTCTCAAAGTCATTGACTGCTCAAAGCTTGAAACCATGCTCAGCACTGAGTTCGGATGAAATTAAAGACCAAAAATAATAAGAGCTGTGGCATTTTTATGAATTCCTTGAAGGTCTGAGTACTCTTCTTCAGATAGTAGAAGCTGATAAACATAGAACCATAGAATCTTAGAATGGTTTGCTTTGGGAAGGAACCTTTAAAAGACATCTAGTCTAACTCCCAACATTAATAGTCTGGGTATCAAATCTCAACTTCCACCATGTTTAGCTTCCTATATGAAATGACAACATTAGATATCTTTGAAAGTCTTTAGATTTCATTTTGATACGACTTCTGTATGTATAGAAATAGGAAAAGTGTAATATTATTATCTTACTGAATAAATTACTTTTTAGATGGAAGCCATCCCTTGCTAATGCCTTTTAAAAAATTTATTAAAGTCAAGAAGTCCAAGAGTTGGCACAGAGACTGATATTCCTCATTGAGAAAAATCCTGCTCAATGCCACAATTAATAGGAGATTGGACTGTATAACTCCAGATTTCTTCCTTTGAGTCAACACTTCAGTAGCTCATTCATCCAAACAAGCAAGATGTCAGCCAAGATATTTTATTTTCTTCTGTCTCAATGACTACACTGCTAATTAATCACTGTTTCTACTTTGCACCTATTCCTATGTCTTAGGAACACCACATTATTTAACCTAATGATGGTATCTCTTTTAAAATCTGTGCTCTTTGCTTTTCATAGACAGTTATAGTGTATACTGATATAGTGATTTATATAGCAATTTTTCTCTATTCCTAGCTGAAGAATCAAAAGCCAAAAAAGATGAGTCTAAATCCTGGCACTTGTTAATTCAGAAATTTCCCACATCAGGAAAAAATTTCTTGCCACGAAGGTACACGTCTTTTTGCTACACAAAACATTGCACTGAGCTGTGTCCATTTCCAAAAAAAAGCAGATTTGAGAAGGAATTATTCCCTACATTAAGGCAACTAAAGACAATGGTCAATATGGAAGGGAGTAAGGACCTTGTCAGTAATACTTTTGAAAATGTGTTTGGTTTTTTTGTTGTTTTTTTTTTTTTTTTAAAAAATTCTTGTTAAATTTTGTAAGAAAAGTAATATTTGAAATTAAAGTGACAGAAATTGCTCTTTAAAATGTTAGTAAAGGGGAAAAAATAAACTGCATGTATTTGTATAGATTTAAGTATAAATGTATTTACAGACATATTTGTGAACATATTTAGTTTATAGTTAGTAGACTGATGTCCAGTGACATTTCTATCATAGATAAAAAACTGGCCTGTTCTTGAAACTTTTGTCCTTTCCCTAAGTGATCCAAATGCAAGCACAAGAGAATAATTGTTCTCTACTTAAATGCTACTCTTCAGGGTTTTTACTTGCAAAGCAAACTACTGAAGTAAGCCCTGAAGTTACAGTTCCTTCAGTTGTGGCAAACAATGAAGTGAAAATCCCTTTGAAAGCCTCCCCGTGGTGGTTAAAAGAGGAAACGGGTGTTTCCAGATTTCAGTTCAGCTCATCCTACAGTAAATACTAAAATCTCCAGTATGAATCATGTCATTAAAATACTGCCTTCTTCCTTTTTTGAAGAGAAGTCCAGTAACTACTTCAGATGTAGACATCTATATTTACAGGAATGCTAAAATAATACTTAAGCCATAAGTTCTGTTGCTGTGTCGTGCTTCCAAGAAATTTTATCCCACTCCTTTTATCTGTGATGATGTCTCTGCTTTTGAGGAAGTCTACACATTCCACAGAGATAAACTGGCAGTGATAACCAGTTATCACTGTTGTTTCATCTGCCTGTAGTATCAAAACCAAAACCATAAATGTATCACACAGATATGACTCCACAAAAAAAAAAAATAAATTGTGAGGCTCACATTTTATCTAAGTCATATTTTCGACATGAGACTATTTTAAGGTCATCTAACACTCATGGTAACATGGTAAAGTAATGGCTATTACTTCTGGATAACATATCCAGGATTCCACAGGTAACCTTGTTTATGTGGTAAGTAATGTCAGTAAGGGTTATGTGGTAATAGTGTCCAAAGGAATCAGGGAGGAATTATGGCTCAATCATGCAGGGTGTGTAGGCAAAATGAAGCAATGTCTCCTCCACAGAGTTCATGAATGGTGTATTCTGAGACAACACGCTGGTGCAGCAAGCAGGAAAACCCAGACAAACGGTGAGAAGCTCTGCATATATGTTAAGGAAAAGCCCTATGGTGTTGCTGGCTTAGGTGGCTTAAGCCTTCCTGAAGGTTTTATGGATATCTAATACAATTTATGAAGATATTTACAAACCAAAGTAAATCTACCCAACACTCACACATCATCCTGGAAACTAGCACGTTATGATTAAACTCATGCACACACTGAGATATATAATTCATGGATTGTCTTGTTTACATTAGGATATGCATAAAAAATAAAAACAAGCTACAAAATGGAAACATGTAGCTGAAAGCATCACCTGTCCCTGGACACAAGTATTTTTTGTCTCTGTACAAAGAGCAATCATCATTTAAAATTTACTTCAGAAGAGGCACACTGTTAATTATCTCAGTCAGAAAAAAACAAACAGCAGACTGGACTGAGCTAAGGCATTTACTTATCTCAAGGGAATGAATTCCAATCTAAAGTGTGTTATATTGAGAAAATTAATTTGGGAAAATTATTGCCATTCTGAGAGAGTTTTCAAAGACTAGTGTAAAAACAAATGGGCCCTGTGTTTAGGATCCATAAACAAGAACTACAAGCAAATTAAATACAACAATCCTTTCACCAATTTTGTCTATCTTTATTTCAACATTTTGAACAGTGCAAATTATTTTCTCTGATAGATCTTATAAAAATGCCTTAACATTTCATTTACTCAATACATCTATCAACATTTTTGAAGGAAATCCAAAACTGAAAAACATTATTTTTATTGTAGGTATTATTTGCTCTTTGAAACTGCCTCTTCATTTGAAAAATAATAACTGAGAAACAAGATTATTCTGCTCCTTGATTTTTGTGAATCAGATGTTTTCTACTTTAGTTAGCATAACAACAAACATAATTTCACTTCCATTTATAATTACTTTATCTACAGACTTAGTACCCTTAGTGTCACCTTTAAGTTCTGAGAGAAGATGGAACTGCTGAGACTGGATCCCACAGCAAAATAGAGACATTACAATAATCTTTATTCCTCTACTAATCAGTTACAACTCAGCTATTATTTCTCTTCTACACATACACTGCCATTTGTAGAATTTAAGGAGGATCTACTATCATCTGACCAAAGGTCTAGTTTCCACTTACAGGCTTCATCAAAGCTCTTAAAGATTATTAGAAGCTTTACATAAATCTAATCAGTTTTGATCAGGTCAAAGTGTGATTAACTTCTTTGTAATCAAACTCATAGGATGTGTTAGAAGACCTTTTTTTTTTTGGCTTGCACAGAAAATGCCTAGCTTCTTAATACTATCTATCTTCAATATAATTTGTTGTAATGGACAGATAATTACTCTAGGGAATGCTGACAGTAATGCTGAATTAGAATCTGCAAATTCTGGGTGTACTTAGATGCTTCACTCTCCTTTAACTATGGTGAAATCAGTTTCAAATAATTTTCTCATTTTCAGTGGCTGAAATGAATTAGTGTTCTCAGATTATAGCAACTGATGACCAACAACACGTATCACTTTTTTGGCACTGCAAATTTCTTATTATGATTTTTTAAAGTCAAAGGACAAAGAAGTTCAAAGACAAATTTTGCTTAGTCACTAAGTATTGTCTATCTTTCCAAAACATAAAAGAGCCTTGAGAATCTGTATGTGTTTACACAGCTTCACAACACAGGATTTTTCATAAGAGGATTTGATTTAATTTTTTTTTCAAGATTTAAAAAAGTTCTTTCAATATTCATGAAGACCCTAGCAGAGTTTTGGGAACAGAAAGTAAGAAAACTCCAGAATAATGATTCATTAAAACCTTATCCTGCTGTCATCGATTATTTTACAGAATTTCAGAACTGGGTAAGAAGAAGTTTAGAAGTAGGAGTCATTTGTTTAAGAAGGCAACATGAAAAAGGAACAACAAGCTTTATGACTTAGAATCAAGAACCTGTTACACAGTAACATGACTTCTGCATGACTTCTGTACTTCAAAAGAAGACGATGAATTTCAAGGTCTGCCTCTGTATCTGTTTTGTAAATCTAGTCCAGAGCTATACATTTATATGCCATTTCTTTTTTTTTTTTTTCAATCAATAACAAAAGAAAAAGGTCAAGAAAAATCTCAAGTACGAGACAGAATTCCTGAGTCATTGTCAAAACCATGTTGCTTGAATGATAGGGCTGTTGAAGTCAATGAATTATCTGCAAAGCAAAGCAAGGAAGGTCTTAGATACAACATGGAACAGCATGGAATAAAAAATCATCAGACTGGAGCAAACTTGAGGCAGCAAGTACATACTGTCTGGTGCTTCCTGACACAGGTTAACTTGATCTTAATTAACAGTTAATTAACAGTTAATTAACTTAATTAACAGTTAAGTTGAGCATCTGTGAAATTTACTTTGTCATGTCGTGTTTTTGAAGTTGCAAATTCTGTTACAGGATAAAAGATTCATTACAAGTCGTCAAACTAAAGGTCATTTCCTAAGGCTTTGGATGTCATCTCCTGAGTGTTAACAAACACTTCAGTTGTATTGTATCCACCTAAATTATGTTTTGTTTGCAAAGGGTTAGTGAAGGACTGTGAATCCTGCTTGAACGAACACATTCTCAAAAGCTGCACCTGTAGCAGTGAATCCAACAGTGCTGGGGAACATGGCTTTGCACTGGAATTTGATTTTTGTCTACACAGTCAAAATAGCTCCGGGAGCTGTTTGGACTTGGAGCCATGAGTACTGTGCCATACATTTCCTAGGCAGGGTTCAGGAGCTACACCAAACCTTGCCAGAGTCATCAGTAAGATGTAACCTCTTTCAAAACATAAATATGGCAGGTTATAGTAGTTGGTCTCCTGGCAGAATAGCAGCTGACAATGTTTGGCATAAGCAGGTAGTCTTCTACATGCCTGATGAGGAGTCTGTTGGCATGCCCTTGAGATCTATGGGTGTGATAGAATAAACTAAAAAATCACAGGGCAGGAGTGTGGTTGAAACATCTCAGGTATGACCTTCAAGAAGCAGCCATGGTAATCCACTTTTATATAAACATATAATGGTGTTTGTGACTGAAATTTTACTTATATAGTTTCAGGTTAGTATAATTGAGTCATGCTTACCTCAGCTAGTGTACTGGTAGCCTAGTTTAAATGTCATCATGATGTGTAGTCACCTTTCAACTGTACCTCTATTTTTGGCAGTCGTTATTTACCTTAATAACATTTGAACCCACTCTTCAACCTACTATATTTGACAAAACAAGAGAGATTTCACTGACTGTAGCTAAACTTAATGCTGTGTCCAGAGGCACAAGTTCATAGACACGCCATGCTATGCTATTATGGGTTTTTAACCTCCAAAACCAGGCAGCCACATCCAAACACTCTTAGCAATGGTCTTTGATCCATGTTAACTCTCAGATCCCACCCCAGGAATTGTTTGGGAGCATATAAATTGTCCCATGCCCACACCAAGCCAGGACCCATGCAACCAGAGGAACCAGGTGCCAGTGCTCAGGATTATTTCCTGGTGTTGCTTCACTTAGTGACATCAAACTCATTGTAATGAGTTTGTAATTGAACTTTAAAATGATATCAAAATTGTTGACTACATAGAGAAGAGAAATGGAAATTTATGTCCTGATAGGAGAAAGGTGATGATAATTATGGAGCTATTCAGACACTTGGTCAACAGATGAGCTGTAGATTTCCCCATACTGGCCAAGTTTTGTTGACTGTGATGTGGTTTGAACACCTAGTGCAGACCTTACATGTAGCCACTTAAATACAAGAGTCTAAATCAGCCAGCCAACTCCCATCTGCACATTCATCAGTCCTACCACTCACAAAAAAATATATCATTTAGTATTGAGAGTGCTGCAGTATAAAGTTGTCAGGTAGCAGAATATCATGTCTGTTTTCAGAGGTACTACAAAGATTACAAACACTCCCATCAGTTGTCAGTAATTAGAGTTTTTCCCCATCCAACCACACAATCTCCATGCCAAAAACAGACTGGAAAAATCCAGCTCAGCTATTGCTTCATTCAGCATTAAAGCTGAAATTAATAAGTTTAATTGTTATGGTTGTAATAACAAGCATAGTAGGCTAGGATTATAATTAAGCACTTCCAGTTTTGCAGGATTCAGGAGCTGTTGGTAAATGAAGCTCAATGTGATACTGTCAGTAACAAATCTCATAATTGCTTACAGGGAAAAAGCAATTTCAACAAATGCTCCTTCATACAGGTGGCTGGTAGAAATTGCTTTTGGTCAATTATTCTTTCAATTACTTTGGATGAATGAGGCAGGAACTTTTAGCTCATTATAAGCTGAAATCCACGATGAGTAAGTAAATATTGTGACACAAAGATGAAACTAACTTCTGCAGAAGTGTGTGTAATTTTTTATAAACATTGTGAAGGTCACATGTATATTATATATTAAATATCAGTTAATTAGTATAGATTAAATCTAAATTAAATCTATATTATTATGTAAGTATCATTCAGTGTGTTCAGTGCCAGCTAAAGGAAATTATTTCACTAGCGAACCATTATCATTGGAGTGATAATTTAATACTCTGAGCAGTAAGTAGTTTTCTGGAATATTGTCAGAGATGTTCTGGCTGATAAATACCCATGTCTTGTATCACCTCTAAAAAAGGAGAAAGTTAAGCAACAGGAAAACTTGGACCTTGAATATGGTATAAGGTGTGTATTAATACATATGGTATTGGAATTATCCATTTGGTAACGGAATTATATATCACTTTACATCAGAGAACAGGCTCAATAAAAATAAAAAAAAGATCAAATATTTTGGTCTTCTACAGCAACAAAAACTTTAGGGAAAAAAGAAAAAAAAAAAAAAACAACACAACAAAAAAAAAAAAGATGCTCTAGCTGCCCTGAAGTGTCATTGAACATGGCTCAGGTTCAGACTTTGTCATCCTTGCTTCATCTCCCTGTTCACCCAAAAGGAAATGCACATCTGAGATTGCTACCATCCAATTTCAGGAGAGCTGGTTGTAAACCATCACTGAGGTGTCATAGAAGAGACTTTTTTCAGGTGAACAAACTGACAGATGGCAATTGTGCAAGCAAATATGTGGAGCTATTACTATAAAGGTTGAGGTTATCCCGTGCAACGTCCTAGTTCCTTTGATTTCCATAAAAGATTTGTCCTCAAAGCAGGAACTACGGTGTGAAATCCCACAGCATATGTTGAGTGAGGAAACAGAACAGAAAACAACTTGCCTGAATATTCCAGGCTCTGTGAAAAGAGATTTCTAAGTAAACATTGATTTTAAACCGTAGATAAAAATGACAAATTCTCATTAAAATACAGATCAGTTGAATGCCACTTATTATGACAGTAATCACAGTCTAGGGTTCTTTGGTCATATTCAATTTTAAAATAATAATGATCCAATGGCAAACCTCTGCAAATATTTTTGAACTGCCAGCAAATGACTAAATTAGAATTATTCACTTATTTCTAGGGATCTAACAGAAGCAAATTAAATTGAAGCAAATGAAGCAAGAGAGGGTACTTTCTCTTTTAAAATCTAGATGAACTAACCTCTTGCTTTGGAACGGTGTTTGGTTTGAATGGTGTTTGATTTGAATGGTGTTTGAATTCCTTATCTGTACTCAAAGACAATGATAATACTGATTTTCTGTGGGGAAAGGTAATTCATGGTTAGCAACAAGTAAACTCATGTTACTGAGGAGGGATATATTCTGTGCTTCTGTTTAACACACTTCCTTAACAGCCCCACAGCAGCTGTACATAGTTTAAAGTGCTTGGCCAAAGTCTAGGAGCAAATTATTGTGACAAAAACTATAAGCTGGTTTTAAGAGGGCATTTTATGAATTGAAAGGAAACTATCTAGTTCAGTTATCTGCAATACCAGTGGGACTAGACTTAACAGCTCAGAAAGTCCCTTCTAGTCTTTCATCTCAGACTTCTTCTGAGATGGAGCCGTAATAAGTGTAGGAAACATCTGTCCTACATTATATTTTGAGAACATGAGTTGATGTTCAGGCTAAAATCTTTAAATTATATTATCTAATTGCTTATTCCCACCATTTTTCCAACCTGCTTTTCAGACTGGGCCTGACCATGAGTGCTTAAACTTCTGTCAGCTGACATTTGCAAAATTATATTAAATATTATTGGGGGCTAGCATACAGCAAATTTCCTGAAAGCCTTGTTGATACCTGAACTCTGGAGAATGTAAGTGAATTCCTCAAAGTTAGCTGGGAATGGCCTTATTATGAGAGAGTCCTCAACTGGTAAGGAATCAACGTGGCCCAAAACAGCCTCTCTAACATATTAGAGAGAACACAAAGATAGCTGCTCTGCCTCCCAGTTGGCAAAGTGCCTTTCAGTGCTAAAAACCATTTTCTACACCTCCAAGCATACAAAAGCTATACAAATCTGCCCTGACGTTGAGTCAAGCACTAGCACAGAAGGGCCCCAGCATCAAGAACTGGATTGTTTCTGTGTGTTCTACAGCCCACACCTCAGTCCTGTATGACAGAATCTGTTTTTGAAGGACAATGTGAGACTTCAGTTGTTTTTAATCCTATAAAAAATAAAGGTAAAGCTACTTTTAATCCACTTTTATTTGTCCACTAAAATTGACATTAAATATCAGGACTTCTTTAAATATAACACTCCCTTGGGAGTTGCTGGGAGTCATTCTGTGTTAAGCCAGCCTGAACTGATTGTGAAAGGATTGTAAGAGTGTATTTGATTTTAAATGATAGATAGCGCCTAAGTAAATGGCAGGGATTACCTGAAAGTAGCAACAAGTGTGTTACAGTTAAACAGGTAAAGAATATCTATTAAAAAGAATATCTTCAGAATATATATGAGGCTCCATAGATCCTGAAAACTGTGGTACCACGATTGCTGTACTAATTTACTGTAATATTAGCATATAAATTAACCCAGAGGCAATTTCATATTCTGGCTGTATTGCTCACATTGCAGGCTAATGATGTCTACGGTAACAGCTAAGAAAAGACCTAAATATTGTTTATAGCACTCAGAAACACATGACAGAGACAGAAACGGTTTTTCAGCTTGGATGTGATCAGATATTGCTTAAAATATAAAGTCAAAACAGGTAAAAAGAAACAAAAGTATCTCAAATTACTTCTTATCCTGATACCATTAATTTCTAAAGTCTTGCTATAGAGTCTGAAGATGAATTCTCACTCCTTTCAGTAACAGTCTATGGATTTTAATTTTTAAACCTGGACATCATAGAGAAATTATGCTGAAATTATGTCAAGAAGTGCTTTGCAATATCAGTTCCAAATAAAGATGAACGTTATGAACTTCTCCTTCACTGCTGAAATATATTAGGTAATAATTTGATATAATTTTATTATTTTGGCTATTTTGAATAATCTGTAAATGTAAAACCACCAAAAGCCCAATATACGTTAAGCTATTTATCTGTTACACACACAAAACTGCAGAAGTTGAGCTCAGTGGATTCACAATCACTTTTCTGTTTAAATAAGAATATCCTTATGTCTGTGTAAAGCTGTGGTTCTCAGTAGTATACAAGTAAAAATTACAATAATGCGGTTTACTTGGGCAAAACTGGGCTAGACTCTGTATCCTTACATGGAGGACTGAGCTTTTATGAGTGCTGGGTAGTTTGGCTCTCCCAGTGCTTTGTGGAAATACAAAATAGACTGCAGAAAGGTTGAACTATCCACCAGCATATTTATTTCACCATTCCACCTCTACTTCATAGCAGTTTCTGCAATAGTACTATTTCTGCTGTAGGATTGAGAAAGTTTCCATAGTGTTCTAATTATTCCACATTTTGGACAGAAAGTTATCTTTCTTTTTTCCTATCTAAGCAATATGCCCTTTGATATAGGGCCCACAATGTCTCTGGCCTTCCAGTTCCATTTCTCAGGACAGTGGGAAGAGGATCCTGTCACCAGGATACATAGAAATTTTCCATGGGTGTTTGCCAAGAACAATATAACAACCTAAGGTATCAAAATTCATTTCAGATGGTGACTTCCTCTTTTTCTAGAGCAACAACTTACCTTCAGGCTGGCAAAGAGGAAGAGCTAGTGATTAATACCAAGGCTGGGAGTCATAAAGGTCACTTGGACTCTTGTCCTGTGACAGGTCATGATAGAGATGGCTCAGGGAACTTGTCCTGGCCTTTAGTTGTCTTATAACTGCTAAAAAATTATAATCCAACATTGAATTTTATTTCTTCTGAAGTCTTTCCACATTTTCCTCCATAGTGAAAACACGTGGTGACCACAGATGTTGCAGTTCAGCATTTTGAGATAGTTTTCACTAGTAGTCTTCATCCTGTGGCTTGTAAACCTACCAACGATTCCCTTAGCCTATAAACTGCTACTAACCATATATACCATCCTCCAGCATTTAACTCCACGTGATATACACCCCCCAGATTCACTACTCTAAGGTGAAGCAGCTTTGATTATCCATATAGGCAACAGCATATAGTCTTTCCATTCTACAACTGAGACTACATCTGCACAAGTGATGTAAACATTTCCAGGCCTGTCTTCTGACCCAGGCCAAGCCTGGCCAAGCCAAACCAGTTGGCCAAGCCACTCAGCTAC
Source organism: Merops nubicus (assembly GCF_000691845.1). Classification (NCBI taxonomy): domain Eukaryota; kingdom Metazoa; phylum Chordata; class Aves; order Coraciiformes; family Meropidae; genus Merops; species Merops nubicus. The sequence goes on from NW_008605913.1 coordinate 88,720, forward strand.
AGCTGTTACACTCCAAACAGCATGGCTGGATCCTAAACTATTAGTTGGGGTTGGTCCTTGGTCCACAGTAAGTCCAGAGTTCTACTCTGGGATTGTCTAGAGAGTGTTGATCATCTTGACCTCCAGCTATGGCCTGCCTCAACAGTTAAAGCAACAGGATTTGCATTGCACTGCAATGCACAGGATTGTGCCCTTTATGATTTGCAAGTATAAATATACAGGCTCTCCCATTAGCTGGAGAGCTGTAAAACCTAAAGTTCATGGAAACTATCATGAAACATCCCAGTACCATGGGATTCATGTGCAGATAGGCTGAAAGACTTACCAAGAAGACTTGTCTGGTCAGTATCCCACAGGTATTTTACTTTTTCTTACAGGAGTGAAATCTGGCAAAATTAAGATGTTGCGTTCAACTCTGATCAGTCAGAGGAGAGCTTTGACTGGAGCATTTCAGAATGAATATTCACAGTCAGCACTTACTGCCAAGATTAAGGCAATCCCTCTCCTATATTTGCATATGTTTTGCTATTAGTAATACAATAAAGTCTCATTGACATGTTAATTGTGTGTCCTTTGTGACGTGGTTTTACAGGAACTCTCCAGGTGATGAAACCTGCAGCACTTCAGGGAATTCAAAAACGCATTTTCAGAGATGAGTAAACCAACTGTGCTCATCTAGCCAGTTTCTGGATCTCACGTATCTCAGACATGAAAGTATGAACTTGAAATCTGAAGTACCCCCAGATAATTGTGGTGTTTCCTTAGAAATCTATTAGTAAGACCCAACATATGGTCAGCAGAAACTCTCCTTGCAGCCCTGGAAGTATTCAGGTACTGCTCACAAACCTCTGTCCCAGGCTGGCACCTTAATTAATGTGATGTAATATCTGAAAAAAATCATATATATATTTATTTAAACAAATGTTTTTCCTTAAACATCACTTTAGGACTCTGCTGGAGTTTATGCTGCTTTGTCTATTCACTTGCCAGAGACAGAAGAGGAGGTCACTGGCAAGCACACTGGCTGCTATGATGGATAACTCCAACAGCTAGCAAGGGACTGATGGTGGCATTTGTGGTGAAGATGTTGCTCATGTTCCTGGAGCAGTGTTTCTCTAATATTTTAAGAACAGAAGCCTTAAAGACTCAAATGACTGGGTGGTGCTGTCAAAGGTATGGGCTGGGGCAGCCACTAGACAAAATACAAATACTCTCAGTATTAACCCTTCTCCCATCCCAAAGAGGAAGAGAAAGGGAATAAGGGAGGGAGACTTATGGATTGGAGAAGAAAACTAAGACTGTTTTAACAAAAATGTTACAATAAAATGAAATGTATGCAAATATACACAAAGCCAGTATCAAACCAAAGCCCCTGATGGCAATTATGTCACTGTCACCACTGATGCTGTGGAGGAGGCAGAGTAAGTCCCACACTGGACTTGGTAGCAGATGAGAACTGAATTCAGGAGCTGGATTCTGGAACTGGCTTTGGGATCATATGGATGAGGATAAAAAGGCAGAGCAGACAGAGTCCTCCTTGGATGATGGCCACTGAAAAAGAGCTTGACCCTTGTGATCCCTCAGCTTTATACTGAATATGAGATATATGGGGTGTAATCTCTTGTTTGCCAGTTTAGGGTCACCTATCCTGTTTGCTCCTCCTTGTGGGTGCAGCTTTTTATTTTTTGCACACACAGCATGGTGTACAAAATTGGTTTCTATAGCAGCAAGAATAAGCAAGAACCTTTCATCACACCATTTCTTGTTAGTAACTTTAAACACCAAGCAATATCAATGCTAGAACAGAATCTGACACTGTCTGTGAAAATATGGCATCAACTTCAGCAAGTGCAGTTACTTGTAAGAGACTGAGCTGAGAAGTAAAATCACTGAACAGAGTTGGTTCTGTTCTAGCTGAAAACAGGACATGAGTCAAGAAAAAGGTTGCAACCATTTTTGTTGAAATGTCTTGCCATTTCATTGTGGCCACCAGGTGCTACAGGAACTGTGACCTAGAGAACGTGCCCTTCTTGGAGATATTTAAAAGCCATCTGGGTATGGTCTTGGGAAACTGTCTTTGGATGGCTCTGCTTGTGCAGTGGAGATGACAACAAGGTGACCTCAAGAGTTGCCTTCCAACTTCAACAATTCAGTGATTCTGTAATTTTGTGTCTTCCAGACCACCATATCACGTATCATAAATTACATGGCTGCTCATTATTATCATATTTCATTGTATCATAAAGCAATTACAATGAAATCCTAAAATTATGTCGAATCTGGTCAGCCACTGTCTTGTTCAGTGCTGAGGAGTCTGACTTCACCAGGGCACAGAGGCTTTTATTTGTAAATTTCTCTATTTTATTACAGATTAGTACAAATAATCACCACTATCAAGTAAACTACCATAAAATCACCATTAGCAAGTATACCTATTATTAATAGAACTAATATATATATATATATATAAAGTTATTACAATTACTATCAGCATTCAATAATGTAGTAGCAGTGAGTAGCATGGCAGCAGTTAATAACAGCCTCAACCAATTGCATTGCAACAACCAATAACACCAATAATCAAGTAGGTTTATACTATTACATGTTACTACAAATTTATTATTAGTGAAGAAACTTATCAACAATATAACAGCTGATATGACAGGTTACTGATACTGATGTATAATACTGATAACAAGTGAATTAAGCAGATTTCAGAGGGGGATAAACCGTCCCAAAGGGGAGGGGAAACCAGTCCCAGAGAGGGACAAAACGAACCTGGAGGTGGGAGGACAAATTGACCTGACCCCAAAAGTGGATCCAAAGGGGGACCAATAAAATAACAGACAGAGTCTCACCTCAGAGATGATCCGTATCATCTGGAGGTGACCAGATGTCCCCAGTGAGAATTCAAGACGTCATAGGAAGCTCATGAAGGCAAGGCAAGAAAAGGCAAGAAAAGGCAAGAAAAGGCAAGGAAGTGCAGAATGGAAAGTTTTCAGAGGCAAAGGCAACATTTTGGATAAAAATTAAGTCCTTTTCATGCCACAGAGACATAAAAGGGCATAGGCCATAATCACTTTGAGGAGCCAATAGATGATCGATTTTTCACCTGTAGCAGCAAACACATGATTATATTTTTAGTTCTTTCAAATTGCTTTTATCTCCCCAGACTGTTTCCACTTTTTGGAAAAAAACTTTTTCAGATGATAAATTGCTGTTAATAGTTTCTGGAGCTTCTTGATGGTATTTCAGAATGTCTTTGGCTTCTATATACTGCAGCTTACATTCAAAGAGGCCAGCTGTGGTTTTCAGGGACGTCTGTAGTTTAAAGATTTAGTTCCTGGGCTCACAACTCCCAGCCTGGCAGGCAATTTCTCTGTCAGTATTTTTCAGCAGACATTTTCTTTTGTTCAGCAATTTTTACTTTCTAACCAGGCCACCTTCAAGGCTGCTCACACTGCAGCCTCTGCAGAGGAAGTTACAGAGTCTGCTTATCCTACATGCTCCCTTCTCTCACCTGGAGCTTCAGTCCCTCCTGGTAGGAGTCCATTAATGTATGACTTAAAGAAGACTTTATGCAGAAAATCTAAGATCTAGTTCAAATTTAGGCAGGATTTGGGCTGGATAGTAATACATATGTATTTGTTATGCTGTGGATGTGAAATAGGTCAGGAAAGCAGATGTTATAAATCATCATTCATACTTCTAATCAGAAGAATAAGTAGTACTGATGATGGTGAGAAATGCAGAAAATAGAGAGTGAAAAAAGGAGAGGAACTGTAGAGAATAAGGGCTGAAAATACTGTTAGTCACTGAACAAAATGGTAAACGTGGCAAAATTTCCCTATTTCGGACTCAGTAAAAGCAGGCTGCTTTCTGAGCTATCTGAGAATTTTCCAGACTATTAGTCTTTAAACTATTTATCTTCAGTATGCATTGCACATGCATATAAGTCAAAGGCTCAATTTGTTCTTAGGTTCTCATATAATGAAAGCAAGACCTTTGTTTTTGCAGACTTAGAAAATCTGCATGAAGACGTTTGCAAGATGTTTTATTTTATCCTGCTAAATGTTATGTCTCTGACATAAGGCACTTTGAAGCATTGTCTTTCATGATGTTGCACAAAGGAATCCTAATTTAGTATTTATGACCAACTTTGAATTGTCCACAGTGAAACTAACCACCCACCTTATTCCCCAGGACTGTAAATCATGCACCTGATGCTTCATATCACTTGACTAAGGTCAATCACAGCTTCCCTTAAATCATACAAAACCAGAATCTTTTAGTAATTGATGGTGAATTGTCTGCCTTTTTGTGAGATTGTCTGTGCTTAATGGTGTCAAAAAGAAAAGAAAAGAAAGGATTTGCAGAAACTACAAGAAGTCAAAGCCAGGGACTTGTGGGATTGCAGCAGATCGATTTGCAGTGCTTACAGATTGTGTGCCCAGATAATTTCAAAGCACATGGTATGAAGGGGTCAGATCAGCCTCATGCCAACATTTTTTGCAGCATCAGGCAAGACTGTCACTTAAGACCTAGCCAAAAGATTTACAATGTAAATGGCTAGTGCATATGGGCATGAGATTGCCTAAAGTCCCCAGCTGCCAGTGTAGACAAAGCCTTAATTAGCCAATCATGCTGGAAATTTGTGCTAGTATGGAAGTTTTCTTTATGCAGTTCCTCAAATAGTACAGAATCAAAAACAACAACCGGTTTGACAAGTAACTGAGGAATGTGGCTTTAGGTCAGTATTTATTAGCTAAAATTTCAAACAGTTAGCTAAAGGTAAAAGTTTATCTTTATATCTAATGGGACATTTGGTTCGCTAAGCAAATGAGAACAAGGTGGGTTTTTTAAAAGATTAGATATCTATATCTGGGGTTCTAATTTCTTATGGATAAACCTGATGATGTGGCCAGTTTCTATAGGTACAGAGAAATTCAGTGTCCATGAGAGATGTAAGCAATTTAAGCACTTGTTCTGCAGACAGTTGAACTAACTGTGCACACTGGGCTACAAAATTCAACAGGTCTTAGGAATTTACACAGTTCTCAGTAATACATATCGAAAATACCAACTCATGTATTCAACTTCAGGCAAAGCCATCAAAGCAGACAAAGCTCCTTTGGTAGTTTATTTTATCCTTTGAATTAGTTGTGTTCTATATCCCTTATCTTCTTAATCTGTGAAATGAAGAAGCTGCAAAGAATGCTAAACCTTAGGCAGACAAGTGCACTTTATCATAAAGTTCTGATTATGGAAGACAAAGCAAAAGATTGTTTATTTGCTTGTTTGTTTTCCTCAAGTACTCTTGAACTGCCCTAAGCTTCTTGGCATTCTTTTGAATACAGAGAAAAGAGAAGCAGAAGTATAATAACATTATTGCCAAAAGCACAAGATTTCTGAATTATCTGATGCACTGGAGCAGAGACTGTAAAGCAGCAAAAAGCTGACCAAGCTGGTTAAACCTACACTAGGAAAATGTGAATCTGATGGCACTGACCACTTACAAAGGCTAATGGTCTATATCAGCTGCAGGCAAGAATTGCTGCTCTACTCAGCTAAGATGGAAATGGGACATGAAGGCAAAGCAAGAATTAAAGGAGGATAAAGAGAAAGTCTTTCTTCAGATATGAGGTCTATGTGATGAGACTCTAGGCACTGATAAAGGGACTCAGGAAAGGGTCAAGGTTTAACTTGTTTCACTCTAAAAAAATTTAGAGGTGAATCAGATTAAAGCTTAAAATCATATTTTCATATACACAAAGTCTTTAGGTTGTCAAAACATCCCAAATAAACTTTGATATAAATGGAATTTAGGTCAAAGCCTGTAATGTACATATAGGTGTGCAAGAATGATCAGCTTAATGTTGATAAGAATATTTGAATTGTGTTCAAAATGTTATTTTGAAGCACTTGCTCTGTCTCATTTATATGCCATTCTCTTTAATTCTGGAGATACTTGAGTGGTTTTAGAACTTTTCCTTGACAAAACCAGCCAAATTCTCATAATGTGTACTGTCTACATTTTTTCTGTGGTTAAAAATCACTATTATGCAATTACACACACTTCATGATCATCTTCAGTCCAGGACTAGTTCGATGAAACCCAAACCTTCATCTTTAATGGACCAATAATGTCCAGGACATCAGTGAATCTCATTCAGAAACAAATCTCAGGTATTACTTGAATGATAAAAATTATGCTGCATTTAGAGAACCAACCTTTTACTCAGCAGCACTGCCAATAGCAGTTGCAATGGCAGCAATATCTCCCAAAACTATGCCAGGTTTTTAGTATGTTGCTACAGCTAGATAGACATTAGATTTTAGTTTCTCCCTTTGGGTAGTGGCTGCAGCAGCAGGAAGCAAGGTTTCTTGCCTTCTTAGGAAAAGATATGAAAAAAAGGCTTTGTTCCAGTCTACATAATTTCAACATTTCAGAGGAAACTTAATGAGCTCTACTTACACACCTTACCCTAAAACAGCCTCTTGTAGAAACTGCTCATCTTTTCAACAATGGACTAAGCAGTAAGTTAATAGATGACAGTAACTCTTGTGAGGATTTGACGTGGCTTTGATAATGTTGAATTGGCTAATCTGTCCCAAGTTAAGTCAAGGGGATTTGATTTGCCTGTTTACCTCAAACAATACGTGTCTGTCTTACCAAATGTGCTTATATCCAGTACATAAGGGACTACCTACCATGTCAACTGAAATGGGATTAACTGGTACGACCTTTTAAATTCAGAACAAATATGGGTAAATCAGTGTGAATATTATCCATGACTGCTTCATTGTAGATCAAAGAAGTCAACAGAGCATGATATCTGCGTTACGCACAGAGGAGAATAAAAACACCCAGCTCAGTTTTAGACTAAATAAGAACCTTGGGGCTGGCAACCTTTGCTAAGAGGTGCTTTCAGTACATATTGATTTGGTCTTAGGCTATTGAATTTGGATACACTTATAAGTGTAATTTGGGTCATCTAACTTTAAGGGTAGTATTCATCACTGGTCATTGTAGATTCGAGTTAATTACAATGTAGTGTGCACATCTGAGCAAGATGACCAAGTAACTGTGGTTACCAGCAGAAAAATAGAATGCAATTAAAGATATACATGCAATGCCATTTTAAGCACTTAGAGGTGTCCTGTCTAACATCCAGCTGCTGCTGCACAAGGCTGTGGCTCTTCTGTGTATCTCCCCTGTCAAGACCCACGCCATGGGTGTCTCGCATGACCTGAGACATCTCAAATTGCTGTAGATGTCTATGTATGGACAAACCTCTATGTCCACAGTGACCCTATGACCACATCTTCACCTGAGATAGTCTTGACTGTGGCTAAAGCCAATGAAGAACATCTATGAAGACCTCATTTATTTTGGCTGCACCTTAAAATGAGTTTAGTCCCTTCAAGCCCATATATTTCTCTCTTGTCTGTAAAGGAAGGATGGGGCTGATCAGAGGAGGCATGGACATGCATATTCTAGCCACTTAAATATATGCAAATAAGTCATACTGTTCTACTTCTGGAAGTGACATCCATTCCAAAAGAGTAACTCCTTATAACCTCTGTCACTATTGTTGTAGGGTTAATCTCACTAATCCCAAAGAGCAGCTGCATCAGAGGAGTGGAGCCATTCACTCACCCACCCTGAGCCTGGAGGAGTGCTGGGTCAGTGCATGAGTGTCTGTGAATATGACACTATTGGCATCAAATGGTGGGAAAAAGCATCTTTTTCAAAAACAGGGAGAACAGACATGCTGCTTTGTTTATATCACTTTGAAGAATAAAAAAGTGTTAAGTGGTACATAACATGCCTGGGAATGCAATGACTTCCCAACGCCCAGGTATGATGGATAGCTCCTTTGGGCTCCTACCACTGTCACAAAAGCAGTGTCAAATGAGTTGATATCAGTGGAGCAAATGCAGATATTTTGCTAGTTAGCTTAACAGAACAGAATTTTGTGAAATAAAGGTGCAGTTGGTAAAACTTGAAGAAGGAAGAGAGGGGGGTAACGAGGCCCTTGGCAAAGAGATGACTTCTGGGCTACTTCAGCCCATTTCCTTTTGTCCTATTACTTGTCACTTCGGAGAAGAGACCAGCAGCCACCTCTTCACAACCTCCTTTGAGGGAGTTGTAGAAAATGAGAAGGAATGAGATAGAAAAATGCTTCATTGAAGAGAGTTATATATTTGACATTGAAAAAATGAGTCCTTGTGGTACAATATACATTTCCACATTAAATAAAAAACAACTATGCCTACTATACTCTGTAACAATAATATGACTATTATAATTTAGTTATAATGTATCAGCTTCCAGATAGCTTTTATTTTGTATTGTCTTGATACCTATTAGCTAGGACTATTTCCTCTTTGAGTCTCCTTGTAGGTCAGTTCTCAACTAAATTTGCTGGACCCTCATAATTTTATTTTTTTCTCAATATTATTTGCCCTGACACCACTTGAGAAAATTCAGGAAAGACACCTTTCTTACAAAGGTGCTTCCAACTTTTCATCACAATGGTAATTCTCAGAGAACCTGCAATGTCTTTTTTACCGTGTTTCCAAACTCCTCAAGAAAATTCATGGTATCTTCCCTAACTGTGGATTTCTAAATGTTAAAGATCTGATCCAATTTAGTCTGTCCATTATTGCTGGATAAAATAAATCTCTTGCAGAGAATGATTTGTCCTAGTTTTGAGAGACACGTCTGCAAATATGTGATGAACAGCCCTCTTACTACAGTCTCCATCTACTACAGAGGAAGCCTACATAACCTCTTAGGTTAGTTTCCTAAAGGGAGAAGATTAAATTAAGTCAGTTGAATTCTACTGTCTTTTGAACTATTTTATAGTTACATTTCTAATGGTCTAATTATGAATAAGATGAAAACAGAACAAAGGAATAAGATCAAATTTCTCCAACATTTTCTTTTTTTGTATAAGACCCCCTTTTTAATTCTGCAAGAGCCAAATTAAGGAATTTTCTTACCATACAAGCAAACATTATGCAGTTGCACTTTCCTAACTTTTGCTTAGGCAGAAATTCAAGGATTTGAAGTGCAGAAAAAAAAAATGGGAAGCTTGGCATTTAAGCAAACTGACATCTGTTTCATTAACAGACAACCTGGATAACTTGGGTTTGTGTGTAAGAGGTTTTTATTTGTCATAACTCTGCAAACTGAAGGAAGTGTTTAATCAGCTTCAGCAGAGCATAATCTCTTAACTTTGATATTTTTCCCTCACAGAATTTAGCAATGCAAACAGTATTGTGAATACCTGGAAGCACTGCAGCAGATTCACAATAGCAACCTGTCATATTCTGCCATGTGAAATTGTTTCTGAGGGGAAAAGAAAGAGGACAAAAAAAAAAAAAAAAAAAAGGAAATTACAAAGAGAAACTGGTTGTCATTTGAGAACAAACTATTAATTGCCTACAGTCATAGTCAATGTCAACTGTCTCAGCAAGGAATATTTAACATTAAGGTTTGAGTAGTCCCCAGACAATCAACCTCTCGATTTTAAGTTATTTGCACACTTTAACAACTGGCAGAATAGGATTTTCAGTAAGTCAGTTGTTCCATTGATCCGGAAACAAGAAGATTTAGAGCATATATTTACATAGAACAGAGGTGAGGACAGCTTGGGAAAGTTAGCAGTATATGGAAATTTTCAAGACTGTAAACCTGAGGTTTCCATCATGGACCATATGGGTGCCACCAACGGGCACCACTAAGTAAGTTATCCTCTATAACTAAAGCTGTTTCAGGCTGACAGCGAGCAAGGCAGAAAAATGGAGAGGAGAGAGCACTGAGGAGAAATAAAGAAGTTATTCAAGCAGATACAGTTTAAAACAAACAAAATTTAAAAAAAAGGAAAGCAGAATAAGCATTAGTTGTCATCCTCCATGAGTATCTCTAGGCTGCTAAACTGCAGGAGTATCCACCCCGCCTCAAGATAGTCAGGGGAGAGAGACAGGAAGGAAAAAAAGAAAGAAGCAGCACCCAAGCCATCTATATTAATCCCTGGTGGTCTGGTGTCCTCAGGACACATGACCAATATATTTTTGCCATCACTGAACTTTTCCATTCTTATCAGTGTCAGAAACTGCTGTCTTTCCCAACGTTAATGCTGATAAATCTCTTATTTTCCTTTCTCGTAAGCTTCTCACAATATAAGAACCATGAAATAGGACTTTGTCTTGGCTGCACCTCTTCATCCCACCTTGATTTACAACCCATACCCATTCTCTTGTGCATTTTTTCAGTTCATCTCTGAGAAGAATCTGTGCCTGCCTTCTCTACAGCCCCAGATGAAATGTAAATTAGACATTCCTGGCTGGCCTTCTCTTCTTCAAGCAAAATACAAACACAGCTTCCTCAGCATCTCTACTTGTCATTAACTCAAGCCTCCAGTCATCTTCATGGCCTTCTTCTGCTTCACTTGATGCAATTTGCAAATATCTTGCTTATAATGTGTGCACCAAGCCAACAACATCCATACTGAGAAAATCCAGAGGATACACAGATATCATTTAACTGGGCTAAGTGCTGTTTAAACTATAAACCACTAAGCTTACAGTATCCAGGTTAGGCACCTGTAGCATGCAGCCAACACATGGTCCCCAATTCATTGTGATTTGAAGTACAGTAAGAGATGGCTGTTATTCAGTGTGTACTAAAATGAACAACAGACTTAACTGGTGCAGGATGAGTACCAGGAGGTGTGAAAGAACAGTGATTTTTAATGTGCTGCATTAGTCTGGGATTTTGGAAGGATCTGCTTCTTTTGTTTGGGGAGTTTCTCTATTGCCCTGCGATATTTTTCTGTTGTTAGAGAATATTTAAATGGGGTGTTGAAGCTTCTATTTTTTAAAAAATAAGATAAGCGAGAAAAAAAGAGTCATTTAGAAAACTCTTTACATGTTTATCCAAGCAAATAAATGCAGTCATGATTTTTCACTTTCAGAGTTGCATTGAGAGCATGAAAGTGGAATTCAGCCTACCTGCCCTTGGGCATTGATACAGAGATGTCCATGTTCAAGTTAGGTACCTAAGCTCCCACTACAACCAGTGTAGACCAAGTCAACATAACCAAAATTACTAGTTCTGTGGAATTCATTGACTCACTCATCACTGTAACAGGTAGAAGAATAACTGTTGGTCTAACTCTTTC
>NW_008605913.1:99942-107419 GCF_000691845.1 Merops nubicus
CACGGTTCAAGAATCAGCATGGGTTGGAGGCCATCACCAATGGGCAACTTTAATACAGTCATCCAGTCTGGAGACTGTCACCAACTTGTCTCTGAGCTAGAGAACATCTCCTTGCATTAATTTATTTGCTACACTTATTTTTGTGCATATATACACATATACATATTTCCATATGTATGCACAGAGAGGGGGACAAGGATAGTTTACACAAGTGTATGTATGTAAATATATATGTCAACATATACACCTACAATAGTTAAAGCCTTAACTCAGCTTTTCCATTTTAAAAATTCTGTTTACCTTGTCTTTCTTACAAAGTAAACGTGTGACAGCATGATTTATTTGGCAGCATTTAGGCTCATATTCATGGGTTTACTATTTTTATGTGCTGTGCCTTTCTTCTGGGCTTACTGTGCGAATTCAGAATCTGTATATTACTGTTCATTTTATACATTAAGAATAATCTGGTTTTCCCAAACTAGCTTTTTAGAAGAGGAAAAAAGTGCAAATGGAACTAGCATATAACTTAAAAGTCAACCAAATAAATTATTGGTACTTTCTCCAGATCCTTCTTTCTGGGCTTCATTTGGGGTGCTAACAGGATCCTTTAAGGGAAATTCCCAGGTGCTGTTGGGAATGAATACAGAGTCAATGGCAATCCTTATGATTTGGCAGGATATTTAAGAAATTACTCATCTGGAAGAGGTATAACATCAAATGAGTTCCCCTTGACATGTCCAAACTCATGGAGATTGATTTTACTGAAGCAATAACCTAGTTCAAAGCAGAGCTGTTGCTTCCTAAGATAAGCCACTAACTATTGCAGCTGAATGACATGAGGATGTGCAGTTACCAAAGCACAGAAGAACATGTCAAACAACTCAGAAGAAAATAAAACATTTATCAGTCCTGGCAGTTCGTGGAGATTGGTTAAAGCAGTGATTACCATAGTGCTGAAAGTGTAAAATGCTACCTGTAAATAACTACAAAAATAATTCCTGTAAATGCTTAATATGGATTGTGAGGGGGGTGTTTCTGTTTCTTTGTTTACAGATTCTTACATAAATTTGTTTAGAGTTTTAATTAATTACTCAGAATTATTTTTTTATGTCAAATTAGGTCTGGCTTTACTAAAGAAAAAGAAAAACTGTAAGTAGAAATAAAAATCAAGATCTTCATGAAAATGTCAAAATTTTTGAGTGTTCAGAAGAAATTAAGATCCTTTACTTTAGGAATCTGTAAGACAGACATCTGTGTCCATGATCTCTAATCAATGGAGCAGTGTAAACATTTCCAGAATGCAATACAACCTGTCTTTAGCTGTTTGAGTGGGTTAAATCATGCTCCACTGATGTCTTTTTCAGTTTAATCACTACAGGACCTTTATATGATTAGTTTAGACCAGGCATACGACTTTAACATATGAAAATTTTGTTAAAAAATAATCTCACCATTCATAGCTAAATAGGGTTATGTTATTCCATGATATAAAAAAAAAGAAAAATACCATCTGTTTTGTATAACTCTGATCAATAATAGGCCCTTGTTCTTTTAGAAATGAAGTGAAAAATAATATGAAGAAAGATTTGCGATGCAACTGTAACTTATATGGAGTAAGGTATTTTTGGGCTTCGTGTGCAGATCTAGTGCATACAAAGAAGCTATTGAGTGGTGAGACAATGGCAACTTCTTGAGATTACAAAAAATAATAGAGATAGAGCCCACCTTTGTCTATAATATAATTCCCAGAGGTACTGTCACAAAGCAACATTAGGGCATAATGAATCTGCTCTGTTATTTGCTTCACTGTGGGCTTTGAGCCAGAGAGTCATTCTGCCCGAGAGACAAAAGACACTCTGTCTGTGCAGAGATCCTGCATCTTCCTGACACGTTTCCTCATGCATTTTGTGAACTGTCTTTCCCCTCCCCTCTCCCTCTGTTATGTTAGCTGTGAACTGCAGTGAAAATCTGTCTGTGACAGACACTTTCAGTACTTGGTCAGCTGTCAGACAAGCATGAGGTGAAAGACTTCAAATATGGCATTGGGCTCATAAACACACATACACACAGAGAGAGAGAGAAATACTGCTCAGGTCCGAGCAGGAAAACCAAACCAAAACACACCAAAACCAAAACCCAAGGAAGAAAGAGCTGCTAGGTAAGTCTGAGATGTTGCAAAGAAAAGAAGACCTATTTAACGGTTTCATTAAAATCAAATACAAGCCAAACTCTAACTGCAGGGCTAGTAACATCTTCATTCTATGCCCAGGACTCATCTGTGGCAGTATTTATTGGAGAAGAGCTCCACTTTGAAAGTTATTTTCATCAAGGTCAATGCCAAGACAAACATAACGGAAAAAGACTTGAGAAACCTGTGAATGGATGAATGGCCCTCACTGATTCATAGGGTATGAACTATAAGTCACCCCATTGTAATCCATCTTCATTTGAGTACTTAAAGGGCACTTAACAATATATTTTCATAAATCTAGCATGGTTAGGGCCATGCTGTTATGATGGTGTGACCATACCACATTAGTCTAAGGGACATAGCAGTCAAGTCAAAGTGTTCATCCAATGTACTCGAGCTCCAAGTGAAGCATCAACTTTGTCTTATACCATTACAAAAAAGTGTTATCTTCTTTTACCACACCAACTGAACCCTGAGTGTAAACACAATGCAGCATTCAGGGAAATCAAAAGAATCATCTCATCTGGATTCAGTCTGGGATGAGGTCTTGAAAAGCCTTGTTTGTTCAAGATCTGACAAAATAAAGCATCTGGGCTGAAGTACACAAATTACATAAGAAACTCCTTCGTTTTGTTGTCGACTCTGAGAGACATATTTTAGATCCACTAGGTTGCATGATTCTTTTACTGCAATCTATAAATCTGAAAAAAAAAAAACAAACCAAAAACAAAAACAACATGGTCCACATGAGCATCCCTAATATTCAAAGCGATTCCTAATATCTCTGGATGCCTATAGACAACAGAATCTTACTGATAGGGATTACAAGAGTCAGAACATGCAGGTCAAGTGTAGCCACCTACAATTAGGTGTGTGAACTTCAGGCTCACTCACACAATTAGGCTCACTATGAGCCACTGGAGAGATACAGACACCCATAAAGGGTAGCTCATTCTTTTCTAAGACCGAGAAGAGAGTAGCTAATGTTAAGGCAGAATATCTTACAGCATCTCAAGACAGTGCCAGGCATTGAAGTTGAGATAACAATTCAACATCTGAAGTAAAGTGACTGACTCAGACAGTGGGCTATATTCAGCTTCCCAGACTTTGGTATTTAGTGTCATTTTCAAAGCCATTCAGCTATGACAGGCAACTTCTGGGAAATGTCCAGAATTGTGAAGCATAGCTGAGGTCAGGCAAGATAACTCACGATGCCTTAAACAATAGAGATGTGATTCATTTGCCAACATGTAGACATTTAGGCTTATTTTGAGTGCTGCAGGATGTCCTACCTAGCCTCCATCTGACACTCCAGAAGAGCAGTCTCCCATAAGTGCTGTGTAATACCTGTCAGCACCATGCGTGTGGCTCAAATATGCTACAGCAAAATTGGCAACAGACATCCATGTTTCAATAACAAAATCTTCTTTTATGTGTCTGCACTTCAAACTTCCCTGAGCATGTGGAGATCCAACCTTGCAAGTTGTCACCCACATAGCACAGAACTGCATGTATCAGCCAGCTAAGGCACGGAGCAGAATAGTGCAGTATGGTGTGTAATCCAAGGCAGATAATCCTCATCTCCAGGCAGTACTCATGGCCCCATGAATGGAGACATATGCTCCTTCTTGTAAATAATCCAAGCTTGCTCAGCTTTCTCTATATTTACTACTAAGGACATAACCAAAGAGGATGCTCAGATTCTTCTGGTGGATGTATAGTGCATGAGTTAAGACTCGACCATGCAGATATCTCTTAATGACATTTTTTTAAGAGAAGATGAAAGGAAGGGCTGGCTTTGTGTGCAGAAATTAAGTAACATTTGTGATTGAGCAACAAACTTCCTGCATTTGACAAGCAACTGTTTTCTTCTTGTATCCTCCTATCACATCCTGCAATTAATATTACTTGCCCTCTTCTGAGATAACTTCAGTGATGTTTATCAGATATGTCCAGAAATATATTTACCACTGAAATTTTTAGAATCCTTAGGGTTTCTGGTCAGAGAGATAACAATCACAGTCACCTCCTGACAATACCAAATTTTTTCACCTCTCTTCCATTCCCTTCATCATCCTTCTTTTTTTTTCTGATGAGCACCAAATCACCCCTCTTAGCCTCTACAAATCCAGCCTTCATCCATGACAGAGTTCACTTTCTCTTCTGCAGTTTAGCATTTGGCATTCCTTTCCCCTTGCACTGACTCAGACTGGATTCTGCCTTTTCTTGGTCTATTTTCACAGATGTGTCTCTCTCCAGCATGAGAAACCAGAGAAAACTGCACACACACTAAAGAGAAACTACAGAAATTCCCTCTGTAAAGAAGACAGAAAAGACTGACTCTACAGGGTACCAGCTTTGAATATGCTATTCCCTTCCCTCACCCATTTCCCCCAGCTTCTGCTACAGATGTTTACCCTAACAAAGCTAATTGTTATGATCTCTTTCATTAATCAGTTAAATAAAAATATTCTTTTTAAATATGGAAGAATTAAAAAAAAAAAAAAAACAAACCATGAAATTTTAATATGGCCACTCAATAATCATAAAATAGACAGGTACTTTTAGGACACAGTATGGTTTTGTTTAGATGTTCACTTCAGGATAAAATGAAACATGTCCCAGAGATGACTGTTAATTTCCTAAGTCTGTGAAAGGAGTCTTGCTCAAACATAGATGCTTGGGTTTAGTCAAATTAAAGCTATTTCAGGTACCTAAATGACTTGGAGAATGTGGTCATAATGGTCTTCATAATGCTCTTTTCTTCAGAGCTTTTCAGCACCTACTTCAGTAAACCTTGTTTTTAAGTGAATTTAAAGGGGAGGCAAACATAAAAGTCACTAATGCAGGAAAGAGACACAGCTAAAATGTTGTGTAGACTGCAAATTCTTCTTAAAAAGAAACAAAATGCACGATTCAGTAACTTTGGCTGTATTTCTTTCTTATATTGTTATCACACGACTTAGTTTTGGCACCACAGTTCTTTAGATGCACGGGTTAAGTTTCCTGTACTGTGTAGGTCTACTAACAGAGAACATCTGAAAAAAAAAGGTTCAGCTTTTATTACCTTTATATGCATAGGATTTAGTGTGATGATGGAGGCAGTATTGCTTCACAAGCCATTTGAAATCATATCCTGGTACTTGACAGCAGGATATGCTTTTAACATGTAGAAGGAAAAGAGATTACTCCCAAAGACTTCAGTAAAACTGGAAGCACTGGCTCCCAAAGCCAGGGAAACAATCACTGAATTTCTAACCAAATTGTTTTAAGTCAGCCCCAAAGTCCTGAAGATATTTTTTGATGTGCAGTGGTTGGGGAACTATAGGTGTAGAATAGAACAGAATGAATTTTTAATTCCAAGCCAACATTTTTATGAAGTCCATTACTAGTCTTAAACACAAGACCTTGTGTTTTCTGTAACAGACTCTTTAGATCACTTCAGGGTTCAATCAGGCTAAACGTTGTATCTAAAAAAAAGGCTGTACCTAAAAAATCCCTTTGGGAAGAAAAGAAATGAGAGCTCCACCAGTCCAATGCAGTTTTCAGTGAAGATACTGAATTTTGGAGCATACCGATGGACGTCCTGTTTCCTTAAATGATCCATGTTCAACACAAAGTAAGAAATGTATATCTGACATTTATAAAAATCCACAAAATGCCCCTTTCCTATCACCTTTTCCAAAGACCCCAAATGGTTATCACAGATGTTCCCTTCCATGACATGTAACATGTTCTTCTTGATACTTTTTAAGGAGAATTGATAACAGCAGGTATGCTGGGAATTAACTATACCAAAGATCTAAATTAGGCCTTCTGGAAAAGCATGTTATGGTACAAGGATATTGTTATATAACCTTGCTATACTGTAAAATAGTGTCAAGAAACTTATCACCCTCAACACAGAAAGAGTTCTTTCAGATAAAGCATGGAAATTTAATTTCATTTTTAGTTCCATTTTCTCTGTGTGATTGCCTCATAAAGCAAATCCGTGAAACACAATCTTTCTAAATAAGTGCACTGTTGCTAAATGCATTTGCCATGGCAGAAGACTGAAGTTACTAAGTAAAGGAGTTGTTTAACCTTCTTCTAAGTCATGCTTGCTTAGAATTACTGGGAAGAACTACAGAAAAGAATGGGTTTTCTGCTTTCTGGAGAGACGTTAGGGAGGATGAAGAGTGCAGAAAAACCCATTGACCTTGAAAGAAGCAGCATTGGCTTTAGGATAGAAACACTGCACCTCAGTGACTGACTTTGCAACCAGTCTGTTCCTACAGATACATAGGTGAAGCCTTCAGGCTGTTGTTTTCCAAAGGCTGTGCTTAATGACACAGCATCTTCATCAGTTTTCTAGTGAAAATGAGGCCTTGGGAAAAGTGAAATAAAAGCTGAGGTATCAAGTTTTTTTTTCCAGGATTCTTAATATAGTTCGGAATCTTAATAATGGACTCAAAATATTTATCAATCATGTCATCTGAGGTTACACTGTTCACAAAGAAATTACCTCTCTGAGATATATGCGGGTGATATACATGGAAAAGAGCACACTGTTGTTCAGGGTAATAAAAAATGATATGCTCAAATAATTGAGATAATTTTCATCCTATGGAGCATGAGAAAAGAATGTGGCTGATTATGCCTAAAATACCAGTGGGAATGCTGCCAGACTGTCTCTTTGGCCTTTAAGAGCAATGCATTTATTGAGTATTGCATTTACGTAACAGGCATGAAACTCCAGATGAGTGTTTGGCCTTTTGGTTTGTAATGGATAGAAAATGAGACAACTACACCCCATTACAATGGAGGACTGCTGAATAGGAGTGATGATTGAGAAGGCAAAAGTTCTCTTTCAAATGAATGACATCTCTAATTCAGCTATCTGTTTTAATCAGTAAACAGGCATGTCACCCAAGCTTGGTCTCTAAGTAGGATGAACCTGAAGCTCACTTGCCACTTTAAAGACTAAAAATTAATTTTTAGATTGATAAACTTAGCTGAGATTACTCCTAATCTATGATAACAATTATTTTTTCCTCCACTGAGGAAAGTCTATTCTTCCTACATCTAACTCTCATCTAAATCTTTCTACAATCACAAAATCAAACAAAACCAGGAACATCAAGATATTTGGAGACTATCTCTCACCTATAGGAATGTTTTGCCAGAGTGAGATTTTGGAGGGTTTTGTAGCATCAAGAGTATGTCAAGCTCTCTTTATAGCAAACAAGAAGAGAGTAACACTTTCAGAAGCTAATTTATTTAAGATAGTGTCTAAGATAGGGAAAG
>NW_008605913.1:107450-116975 GCF_000691845.1 Merops nubicus
AGGTGTGTCTTACTTTCTGTTGACTGCTGAGAGATTCTAGACACCTATTTTATGCTAGATATGCATATCTACCTCTACCTTTAGATATACTTTTAGATATACCTCTGTATGTCTAAAGCAGGTGAGAGAAATCTGAAGTATGATTCTTTATATAGTTTATTAGTGCTTTTTGTTCTTACTGCAATAGCCTCTGACACCTTGTTCTGTGCTAAGAAAACATTTAAGACTCATGAAATCGTTGCTGTTGGGAAAGATCTTTAAGATCATGGAGCCAAATCATTAGCCAAACTGTACCAAATCCACCACTAAACAATGTCCCTAAGCAACTCATCTACACATCTTTTAAATATGTGACTCCACCAGCTAGCTGGGCAGACTGTTCTAATGCTTGATAACCCCTTCAGTGAAGAGATTTTTCCTAATATCCAACATAAACCTCCCCTGGAAGTAATTTCCTCTCATCTTATCACTTATTACTTAGGAGAAGATTCCAACGCCCACCTCACTACAACTTATTTTCAGGTAGTTGTAAAAGGTGATAAGGTCTCCCCTGAGCATCTTTTTCTTCAGACTAAAGACCCAGTTCCCTCAGCCCCTCCTCATAAGACTTGTGCTCTAGACCTTTCACCAGCTTCATTGCCTTTCTTTGGACACAATCCACAACCTCAGTGTCTTTCTTGTATTGAAGATGCTGTATAGATGAGAACAAATTGATATTTGTTCTCAGTTGATATTGTTTTGCTACAGTATAATTCAACCTGACAAGATAAAAGAGGCATACAGATAAATGAGGATAATAAATAGAGATAATAAGAACAAAATAAAATGGTTTAAACTGATTTATTAAGACAGCACCCACAGAGTAGAGTTAGCTTATTGCAATGAAATCTTTTGTAAGAGTCAAAGCAAAGAAGATACAGAGATAACACTGCAAATATTTCCTGACTTCTTTCTCATAATAAAACATAAGATGCTGAAGAAAATTTACCAACTAAAAGCTGAAACTCATCACCAGAGGATGAGGAATTCATGGTCAGAATCTGAAGGGTGAGTGAAAGATGAATGGGTGGAGACAGACAAGGGCTCTACACACCTGAAAAATGGAAACAAGTAGCTTATGACTGATAAGATGGACTTAGCATAAAAAAAATTTAAGAAAGACAAGGAGTTGTGTTTATTTTTGCAATGCCAGGCATACAAACACATTATAAATGCCTATGACTTAATGGGATTTACCAGAGGAGTGACGTTTAGATAATCATGTTTCCTCTGTGTGTGACCACTTCCCAAGTGCGTGTGATTTACTTCATCATCCTTCATGCATCTTCAATATAGAAGTCTACATCTGAGTTACTCTAGGCTTTATTTGGAGAAAATGAAGTAAAACAGGAATTTGTAGGCTTTTGTGGATATAATCTATTTTCAGTAAGTAATGCAGGATGAAAAGATTCACATCCTGGAAGTGTCCATTTTTTCTCCATATACTGTTAAGAGAGATGCACCTGACTAGCTTTGGTGACCTCAAAGAAGTTAATATCCTAAATCTACTGAAAATGACCAGCCATGCAGAAAAAGAAGTCACTTTCAGAGTGGGGGGTTAGGGATGTTAGTAGAGCAACTTTTACTACGCATTCAAGAATTTACATGTCTTTCTCAGATTTTATTTTATCAGTAAGCCTAATACTGAATTTTCTGATTTGGGATAGCAACACATTTCAGTTCAGCTTAATACCGAAATAAAAACTGAGAATAAACCAGCATAGAGTAAACTGAGGAAAGCTCACCCAAAAAAAAAGCCCGGTTGTTTCCTCTCAGGGGTCAATACTTGTGTAAATAATATCAGACATCTTCATTAATCACCTGGGTGATGGGACAGATTACAGGCTCAGCAAGTTTGCACATGATACAAACCAGAGAGGAGTGGCTCACACACCAAAGAGTTGTGTTGCCATTCAGAGGGACCTCAGCAGGATGGAGAAATGGACCACCATGAACCTCATGAAGTTAAGCAAAGGATAATGTCGAGTCATGTCCCTGAGGAAGAGCAGCCCCATACATTAATAGATGCTGGGGACCAGGTGGCTGGAAAGCAGTTTTGAAGAGAAAGACCTATGAGTTCTACTAGAGAAGTTGAATATGAGTCAACAATGTACCTTTATGGCAAAGGTGGCCAGCTGCATCCAGGGCTGCAGAAGACAAACCATTGTTAGCAGGTCTCTTCTCCTCTATTGAGCACTAACTGGAGTGCTGTGTCCAGTTCTGGGCTCACTAGCTGAAGTGCTGGGGTTAAAGGCCCAGGCCTGAATGAGAGTTGGCATATGGATGGTGCTCACAACCAGGACCCTCCTGATTGGTTTTTGTCCTGAGTCTGGCCAGTCTTGGATAGGAACCAATTAGGAGATCACCACCAGGTGCACCTTCCACATTAACGTGGAGGCAAAGTGAAGTTCCCAGGATGGTGGGACTAATTCTGCTGGTGGTGCAGTTAGGTGATCTGCTGACACAGTGCATGTGGTGTGTTGGGGTTGTGGCTACTGAAAGGGCTCCCCAAATCTTCATAGCAAGTGAAGTTCCCAGGATGGTGGGGCAAGATGCTGGGACTGATCATCTGAGTCCTATCTACCACAGTATGATTCTGGAGTCAGCTCAGTCCCTTCTGCACATCCTATGCTGTGAGTGAAGGTATTGACTTATTTCTCTCTCCAGTGGTCTGGCATGTTGGATCATTGGTGTATGATTTAAGAGCAGAGAGAGGACTTTGTGTGCTGATTTGCCTGTTGATGATAATATCATTCTTAGTTGGGCAAGTGGTCAGCAGAAAACTAGTACAAGAGAGAAATTAATATACTGGAGCACGTCCAGAGAAGAGCTACTAAGACCACTGGGGCATTGGAGCATCTCTCAAATGAAGAAAGGCTGAGAGAGTTAGTTCTGTTTAGCCTGGAGAACAGAAAGCTCAGGACAAATCTTCTCAGTACGTACAAATATCTGAAGGAAGTGTGTAAACACAGTGGAACCAGATTCTTCTCAGTGATATCCAGGGACATGGTGTCACACAAGGGGCACAAATTGCAATACAAGAAATTTATTTATTGAGAAAAAAACCTTTTTTTACTATGAGAGTGAACAAACATTGCAACAGTGTACCCAGAAAGGTTGTGAAGCCTCCATATTTGGGAACATTCAAAACTCAACCAGACTCAGCCTTGAGCAGCCTGCTCTAAGCAGGAAGGCTGCACTCCATGATCTCCAGAGGTCCCATTCCAACCTCAACTGTTCTGTGATCACGAGGTGAACATAACAAAGGCCTCCAGTGAGAACAGAACTCTGTGAGAGGAAAAATTTTCATTGCAGGTAAATGAGATCCCAAGTTTAGAAATGGAAAGCATGGAAAATCAAAGTAGATGTGCTTTATGAAAATGAATGTCCATTGCCCCTTAATAAGAGCTTGAACTCTAGAGCCAGAGAGGCAATTTCTAAGCCTGTGTTTATACAAGCCATGTTTTTGATAGTCAAGATAAAACCACTCGATATAACCACCTTTTATTATCCCTGATACATATTTTAGCAGTTAGTTTTGCTTTAGAATCTTGGGGTGGGGTGTGAAGAGGTGTCAAGTCCCCTGTGCACAGCAAGGTGATGGTCCTTCCACTAGAAAAGCTTTAGTACAAGTCCTTTTTATATAGGTTACAGCCAACAGACAGGAGGAACTGGAGCTCCATGCCCAGTCTGAGAGTTATGATAACACATCACAACCAAAGAGCCCAGCACAGGCTGGGATGTGTGTGGTTGGGGAGCAGCCTTGTTGAAAAGGACATGAGGCTCTTGGCAGACAACAGGATGAATGCTGCAGCAGCAGTGTGCTGCTGCAGCAACAAAAGCAAATTGGATCCTGGGTTGCATCCTGGGAAGCTACCAAAGATAATACATAAAAACATTGTCAACTCACTCTACTCACTGCTCGTCAGGCCACGTTTGGAGTGCAGTTTCCAGTGGTGGTATCCATGGTCCAAGAAAGACATGGATAGACTGGTGAGGGCCCAAAGGAGGGCCCCAAAGATGATCAGCTGGTTGGAGAACTTGCCCTCTGAAGAAATTATGTCTTTCAAGGCACAACTGGACAGGATTCTAGATAATCTCATGCAGGTTCCCTTTCCCACAGAAGGCTGGACCGGATGATCCTTTGAGGTCCCTTCCAACATGGGCTGTTCTACAGTTCTATGATAAACTAAAGGGACAACTTATAAAGTGTGATGACAGAATCTCTAACCACAGAAATGTTATTACAGGACAGGATTTTGTTCTGAATCTTTCACTTGGGTTTAGAAACAGCTCTTAGACTTAAATGAGGCCTTGATTCAAGAGGTCTCAGTGTATGTTAGGCAGAGAGATGAATGACACAAGCATAATATAGTCTTTACCTTAGGATCCATGATTCACTGATCACCTGACTGCAACCTTTTTCATTAGTAATGGTTATAATGATTACACGAGTAATACTTGATTTCTCATATAACAATTAGTGGTTCCCATTGGAATTAATTAAGCTGTCATATCTGTCAACATATTAAATGAGACGAGTCTCATTTGGTACCTTTCCAGTGCAAACAACATAAATATCACACAACCTCTAGACCAAATTTGGTTGTACAGGACCTCTGAAGCTCATCGATCTAACAACATATTCCAAGAATTGCCAGCTTGAAAGTTAGATGAGGTTACTCAGCACCTTGTCCAGTTTTGAGTGTCACCAACTGTGCAAAAACTACCACCTCACTAGTCCACCTGTTCCAGTGCTTGACAAGCCTCACTGTAAAAACTACTTTTCCTTATATCTAGTCAAGATTGCAATCTGTGGTCCTTACCTCCTGTCTGTGTTCTAAAAGAGTCTGTCTTTGCCTGTCCTTTTTCCAATATAGTGGCCCTTTGCTAGGCTTACTCCAGTTAGAACCATAGAACTATTTAGGTTGGAAAACACCTTTAAGATCACCAGGTCTAACCATTAACCTCACTCTACCAAGTCCATTGCTAACCCAGGTCCCTAAGCACCGTATTTACATCACTTTTAAGCACATCCAGGGATGGTGATTCAATCCCTTCCCTGAGAAGCCTGGGAAGTATTAGACTGTTAAATTCTTTCTTGTCATGAGGGACTCCATAACTGGACAGAATAGTGCAGACACAGTTTCAGAAGTGCTGACAAAGTGGGTACAGTCAGGGTTCTCAGTACTGTCACTACACAGTGGCTAATTTGGTGCAGAGCTAGCCCTCTCTGTTGCAAGGGAGCACCAATTACTCCTATGCAACTTGTGGTCCACCAGCAACCCTTACGTGGTTTTTTTTTTTTTTTGTTAAAGCTGCTCCCTAGATAATTGGTCTCTCTCACTTGTTCACTTCCAAATCATTTCTACCAGATCATTCCTTCAAATATGGAGATTCATCTGAACAGCAGCCTTATTAAATTGATTGCTCCCTGCAGCTTGGTGTCAGGTCCAAACTTGGTGACAGCGAGTTCCTTTCCATATAATTACAAACCAACAAATCACACCACTATCATTTTGTCTGCTAGAGCAAATATGTAGGTAGCAAAAGATTGTTCTGAAACCACACTTCACAAGAGACTAGGGTAGAGGAGTGACTGAGGAAAGAAGATCTAAATTTAAATAGAAAAAAAAAACCTAAATTTTGTATATAAGCAAACAATGACAGCTGCTCTGGTCAGCAATTGAGACTGAATGTGGACAAAACCAGTCAATGTGCACACAAATACCCATCAGATCTGGCAGATTTCCATCCATTCTCATCTTGCCCCATGTACCTGTGTCCTGGGATAGAATTCATTTTCTTATTAGCTGGCACAATGCTGTGTTTTTGATTTAAGATGGGAATGTTAATAACACACTGTTTTAGTTGTTGCTGAGTAGTGCTTATCCTAAACTAAGAATTTTTCAGTTTCCCATGCTCTGCCACCAAGCAGGTGTACAAGAAGCTGTGGGAGGAGCTGGTGGGACAGCTGGCCCAAACTAGCCAAGGGGATGTTCCATACCATAGAACATCATGCTCAGTATATGAACCGGGGGCAACTGGCCAGGGAGGACCTATCACTGCTCAGTTTCTAAACTGTTTTCATCTCAACCCATGAGTTTTAATTTTTAATTTTAATTATTTTTTTTTCCAATTCTCTTCACCATCCTACTAAGGGGGTAGCAGCTTACATGATGCTTAGTTGCTGGCTGGGGTTAAACCACAACAGCCCAGAAATGCTGTAACAAATATGTCCTTTAATACTGGTGCACAAAATAAGCTTTTGACCCAATACTGGGTAACAATTACAGAAGTATTCTTGTCTCCTTCTTTGACTCTTGCACTACAGGGCTGATGTAAATGGGATAGAATTCATTTTCTTATTAGCTGGCACAATGCTGTGTTTTTGATTTAAGATGGGAATGTTAATAACACACTGTTTTAGTTGTTGCTGAGTAGTGCTTATCCTAAACTAAGAATTTTTCAGTTTCCCATGCTCTGCCACCAAGCAGGTGTACAAGAAGCTGTGGGAGGAGCTGGTGGGACAGCTGGCCCAAACTAGCCAAGGGGATGTTCCATACCATAGAACATCATGCTCAGTATATGAACCGGGGGCAACTGGCCAGGGAGGACCTATCACTGCTCAGTTTCTAAACTGTTTTCATCTCAACCCATGAGTTTTAATTTTTAATTTTAATTATTTTTTTTTCCAATTCTCTTCACCATCCTACTAAGGGGGTAGCAGCTTACATGATGCTTAGTTGCTGGCTGGGGTTAAACCACAACAGCCCAGAAATGCTGTAACAAATATGTCCTTTAATACTGGTGCACAAAATAAGCTTTTGACCCAATACTGGGTAACAATTACAGAAGTATTCTTGTCTCCTTCTTTGACTCTTGCACTACAGGGCTGATGTAAAGAAGTCATAGCATAAACAGGAACTTGTCCCAAGAGTTTTTTTACCCCCATGGAAAAGTCAATAGGCAAGATTCCATCTTGGTTGCAACAATGTCAGTCTGGAGATACCTCAGTAGCCAGCTGAGTTTATTTGCATTGCTGGAGATTAAGATCAAGCTGTACTAAAACCAGATAAGTAAATCATTAGCAGAAAGCCTTTGTACCTGGCATTCACACTGACTGCAAATTTTACATATAAGAAACAATATACATCAAGCTAATTTCAGTGTTTCATCTCTTCCAATACAAGAAGTAAGAGGAAGTAAAAATGGAGCACAAGCAAACTACCTCCTTCTTGGAACAATGTGCACTTGACAAATGTGCTGTTCTCTCTGGTCACTATTTGAATTTTAAAATACATGTGACGCTGAGTCACCTTGACCTATCAGGAAACAGAAGACCTATAAAACACCCTCTGGTGAACAACACCAGCCACTTCCATGAGCACCTCAAGAAGGACAGAAGAAACTTCCTATCTTCCTGGAAACAAAAGGTAGGATTTAGGCTGATTTATTTGCTTAAAGTATTACAATAAAATACACCCTATTGTCAGAAGACTTGTTGAACGATTCAAGATAATCAAAGAAAGAGGACTTTATCTGATGAAAAATAAGGATTAGAGTTCAGTGTATTGTATTTCTCTATGTAGCTGTCAGCACTTCTCTTCAGAGTGGGGAAATAATCACCTTGGCAACTTAACACTCTTGTGCAAGGTGGCTGTTAACCTTGTGCAACAATGCTGTACAAGTGAAATGACAGCTTGCATTATTCCATTCCATTTTCAGGATAATAAAAAATAATGGGGACGTTCTTTTGTCACAGATATTTAGTTGTATGAATAATTTAGGATACACCTTTTTTTTTTTTAGGAGTGATGGGAAAAACATATTCACACAATTTTGCTAAACTCATACAAACTAAGGATGCTAAAACACCATCTTTCAGTGGCAGATCCCTGTACACAGATGGAGTTGCAGGAAAGTCAGTAAGACTTGGCACGAGTCCTTATTTCTGTTTGATTGAGGGGGAGCAGGGGAGGGGGGAAAGAGAGACTGATTTTAGGACCAGTGCCTAGAAATTAATGCAGAGCAATTAAATTTACATCTCATAAACTATAAGCATTTGGTTGAAATCAGTGGGATTGCCAAAAGTATGTTAATATCTTGGACCAGGAAACCCACTGGGTCTCAAAAAGCATTCCAATCACATTTTGAAATTTGTATCATGTATTAAAATATCAATTATATTTAATTATAAGTTAATTCATAGAAAATATTATGGTGAATGAAGACTTTGCCTGTCTTTAAGCTAGCTTCTTTAGTTTGGTTTGCAAAATAGAAAGCTTCACAATTTCAGTGAAGATTTTTTTTCCTTTGAAACAGAGAATTTACATGGTTTAGGTGCAAAAATGGTTGTTTTCTATTTGCATATCATCACATTCTGCACTCAAAAGACATTTTTGCTTGTAACTTGAGTACAGATAAAAACACACCCCACCCCATTTCTTTCCTAGTTAGAAATTAAGTGTAAAGAATGATTTTTTGTGTTATTGGAAGCATAATCTTTTATTGCTAAACACTGCAAAGTTTTGTAGTGACTCTGAGAAATAAGTCATCAAAAAGTCAGCAAGAAAAAACTTCTGTGATCCTAAAACACTTCAAGAAGGCATAGATGAATGTCAAAATTAAACACAAAATATATAAAGCAATACCAAGAATAGGAAATCAATGACTTATGCTATTAACTACCAGCGTGCTTTTCTTCTGGATCTGCTACATCTTTCCTCAACCACAAGTGCTTGGAATAAGCCACATTATTTTGAAGGCTGTGAGAGTTTAATTGTACAGATGTGGCCAGTCTGTCTGGATTTTTAGCCTCTGAGCTGCAGCTGCCCATAGTCACAGTTCACTTTAATGGGCTTTGCTCTTTCGCAGGGCTGGAGCAGCATCCCTGCCTCCAGGCTGGAGACTGTGGGTCACTTCCAGTGCAATGTTAGCAAGCTAGGGAGGAAAATGGGCCTTACTGTATCACTTAGGAACAAGTGGGTTTTCTTACCCACATGTTCTCCACGAGCTGCAGCAGTTTTATATCAACTGGTTGCCTTGAGGTAAAAGAGGCTGAATATGAAAAGGTCAGCAAACCCTATTGGTCTTTCTCCAAGAATAAATTGAAATTAAACTAGCAGCCCGTCAAAATCAAATAAGGAGTTAAGCTAATAATATATCTCTGTGAGAACACGCCCATAAATTCCCTTGGACTGGGAGGCTGGGAAAAATGTCAGGGGGAAAAAAAAGAAGTAAATTGCACTCTAATCACCTGCTTGCCTGCCCGAGGTAGCTGAGCAGAAACAAGCTGAATGTAACTCCTATGCCCAAGTGAAATCAGACACCTGAACTTTGAAGTAACTTACTTTACCTCTTGGATCACTGCAGTGGGATGATATGGTGCTTTGAGCCTCCTACACAAGTAGAGTCTTGGAGTCCAGGGTCTGGTCGTTGCTTCTTCAACTAGAGAAGGCTCTCATATCCATTTCCATTCCACCC
>NW_008605914.1:0-5623 GCF_000691845.1 Merops nubicus
GCTTTGCTCAGCTGCCCCAAGCATTACATGTCTTTTCCTAAGGTGAGCTATTCTCTCTCCCTTTTGGGAGCCCAAACCTGCCCCAAAAGCATTTGGGTATCCTCCTGCCCCACTCTGGGGCACAGACACCCCTCCTTGCATGTCTGCCCCTTTCACCTACTATTTTCCTCCCCTTTGCAAGGAGCATCGCTTCATCCCAAAAGCCAGCTACTAATGGGGAGGGGATGCAAGGGACAAACCCCCTCCCAGAAGACACCGCCTCCCAAGCTTGGTTGGGTTGGTTTGGGGTTTTGAAGAACACTTTGCACGAAAGATTACCATCGCTTTTGGGCATAGTGGAAAAGAGGGAAAACAGCTTTATTCAAGCCGTTAATGAAATGTCATTTGTAATTCACTTCCACGGCATCACGTGGCGGATCTGCAGCACCCCCAGGTTGCACTGGCTTGCATGGAGGGGGGGTGTCACTTCAGAGGAGGTTTGGGGAAGGGGAGGAAACACACAAAACACTGGAACGTGACTGCCCCATCCTTTGAGCTTGAGCACTGTTCGCCACAGGTGCTGTTTCTGGGTGAGGTGGCTCAGTCTCCTCTCCCAGATTAGGAACCAAGGAGTGGGGGCCATCAGGAGAGACCCAGCAGAGAAACACACCTTTCTTTGGGGTCTGGACCCAGAAATAACCCTGAAGTTTATTTTCCCTCTCCTCTCCTCACATGTCTATATCCCTCATGTTGCACGTGGGTAGCCAGCAGAGTCCTGCTGCCTTTCCACAGGCTGCGAGGCTCAGCGATAAGGTTCAGACCCCTTTTTCCATCCTCCCCTGGTTACCTGCCTCCTCTCCTCTCCTCTGCCTCTGCCCAGTTTCTGAGTGATCCTTTGCAGCCATGAGCAGGTTTAACTAATCTTTCTGTCAGTGGGGTACTTTATGGAAATTGAAAACTAATTAACGTTCATCTCAGCAGCTAATCGCATAAAAAACCCACTGCCTTGGCCTCCCTGGTTTTAAAATAATGATGGCATATGAGCAGGAGCAGGGACAATCTTGATCAAGCCCACCAGGATGGGACGCTCCCCAAGACAGAGCCAGGATGCCCCTGAAACCCTGTACCCAGGGTGGATCACCTTCTGCTGGTGCTAGACCTGGCTCCTGACCCACTGAATCCATCTTGCCTATCCCACAGCATTTCCTTCTGGCTACCTTGACCCAAGAGGTTTGGGAAAAGCCATTTTGGGGGACGTTTTGGGAGCACGGATGGTGTGGGTCTGGGAGGGGTGGTGGAGATCTGCGGTCAGCGATGCTCTCACATGCAGTGATTCGTTTGGCTTTAATTGCTCCCTGAAGTCCCCGGCTGCTGGCGGCACCGCATCAGAGATGTCACGTTATAGTCATGCGTGAAGAGCTAATGGTCAAGGGTGACACCACCAACAAAACATCCTCAGGGAAGCTGTCAGCAGCAGGGGAGATCAAAGGGCAGAGAGAGGGACCAACCCATTGCTAAGGGTCGAGACCACTGCTGGAGATGCAGGTGTCCAATGTAGGGGTGGTGGCCGTGCTTCTGGGGCCTTGTGGCCAGAAAATCGTCCTGCCACATCAAGGTCAGTGCAGGCAGTGCTTGATCTGAGAGTGCTGGTGCCTCTTAGAAGCCGTGGACAAAATTTCCTGTGGCTTTGAAACTTGGTGGTCTCCCAGTGTCAGTGTCATTTGAACACTGTTAGCTTGTCTCTGGTGTCCCCTGTGCTGAAGGAAGGTAGCCAGGTGTGATAAAGCAGGATGTGAAGGTGAGTCTCAGGTGCACAGCTCCTGTGACAGCCACAAGGACACCAATCCATTCCTTTGGACATCTATACCTTCCTGTGCATTGACCAGGATGCTGCTGTACCAGGGCAGGTTGGCACCTACCAAAAGTTGAAGGGAATGCCTGGATGAAACCCCAGCTTGCTGACACAAGAGATTCACTGGTACAGGGCGGTGGGATTGCTTCTTCAGATGCTGCCAACAGGATGGGCCCCAGCACAGATGTGCAGGCGGTGCTGCACCAAGCACAGCACAGTGCAAGGTGCCTTTTCCCCATGCCCTCGTTTCAGGAGCCACGGCAGGACACAGCCTGCTCCACAGCAGCACCAGCATGGGCCCACTTAGCACTTGGCTCAGCGCTCCTGTTTCCAGCTGCTTCCCACTGCACTGCGGTTGGGTGCAGCACCTCTTCACCCGCTGCCTCTCCAGCAGGATGGAGCAGCACCTCCCTGCGCTCCATCAGCAGGAGTGGCTTGGAGACGGCCATGCTGCTGGGGCACACGGTCCAGCCTGCTGGAGAAGAAGCCCTGGCTGCAGCCATCCCACCGATCTCGGCGAGGGAGGAAGAGTTATTGCTGCAGTCACACACCAGCTACTACCTCCCAACAAAAGGCAGCGTCTGCACAGCCGGGAGAGAGCCCGAGGACAGGGACAGCCCCGGTGACCTTCGGAGGACGTGCAGCAGACAGGCCGAAGCCCTGATTGCCCCAGACAGGTGTGCCCGTGGGCACCCCTCCACCTGGCCTGGCGCTGCGGGAGCCTCCCGGGATGCTCCCCACAAGCCTTCAGCCACGATCAGCTTCAAAACCTCCTCACCAGCCCCTGGCCCGGGTGTTTTTTTCCCCTCCCAGCACATGTCAAGCTTTCAGGTTTCTGAAAGGAGGCAGAGGCGGTGCTGTTGTCGCTGCTTAGCCGCTGCAAGGTGCCAGTACCCAGTCCAGTGGTGAAGTTTGGATACAGCATCGTTTTTGCAGCCCATCCCTGGCAGCCAGAGCTTAGGAACCTGCTTATAATAATTGGAGATCAAGACTAAGGTCACAGCACCAAAGACCTGGGAGAGTGAGCTGGGGCTCTCAACCTGATGCTATGGGTCAGGATCTGCTGGCTGTATCCGCAGAGCCTGACATGCTGTCATGGTCCCAGCACAGCTCTGGGACACCCAGACCCGAGTATGATGCCCTTGTGCTGCCTCTTGTCCCAGGAGCAAAGGCACTCACTGTCATCCACATGTTCAGCTCCCCACAGAGGGCTGGAGAGAAGCAAGGGCCCAGGGCTAAAGGGAGAGGGGCAGCAGGTTGCTAGCAAATGTCAAAAAGCACAGAACAAGTTGGACTTCAGAGACAATTAAGTCTGTAAAACGTGAGCGTGGCAGTGCTGGTTAAAGACATGGTAGTGGCTGAGCTGTGTATCAACTTAAATGCAGTTTTCCACAGAGTGGAGTACATGCATGCCATTAGTGCCAAATATCTTTAATAAGGCTGTCTCCACTAATAGGCCAAAAAGAGCTTAATTAATGTTACTATGCAGTGAGCCAGGGAAGTTCCTTGAGTATCTTTTCCTCTGATCAGGAACAGAACAGGTCCTGAGACATGGGTACAATTGTGAGTGGGTGGGTAGGGCTGGTGTGGCTGGATCTGTCACTTAGCTGCTGGGGAGGAGCATCAAAAGCACCTTTTGTGCCCAGGCTCCATGTGACGTATCAGAGGTGCATCAGGGCTATCCAGAGTGCGATGGTGGCCACCTCCTTGGGTGAGTCCTGCAGTGAGTGTGAAGCTCCAGCATGGTGCAAACCCCTTGGCCACTGCCTGTAATTAGAGAGATGGAGGAATCAGGCTGAGGATTAAGTGGCTGTGGATTCTGTCTGTTCCTCTGCATTTCTTCTAGTGCATGAGCCTTCTGGTGCTGCCAGCCATGTTGCAGAGCATGGATGGTATCGTGACGTGCAATATGCAGGGGAGAGCCTGGCCTCCAAGGGGTGACCTCCAGTGGCAGGGGAGCAGGGACACTGATGGCACTGGCCACAGTGGCTGTTGAACCTGCTGCAGGTCAGCTCTGCATCCAGAGGGGCTCTGTAGTGGTGGCACCTCCAATGTCACTGCAGTTCCTTCCTGTTTTTCCAAGCACAAAATGCGTTGCTTGGGCTCACCAGGATTACAGATCCCAGGAGCTAGCACAGCATTGAGTCACATCCACCTCTATACACAGACACGTGTGGCTGCCAATGCCTTCTACAGCCGATTTTGTTCCTGTGCTGTGTTTCACACGGAGGTCACAGCTGCGTAGCCGCCAGCCCTGTTGCACAGCAGACTTTTCCAGCAGCCCAGTCCTGCTCGGCAGCGGGCAGCTGGTGGTGGCCGGGAGGCCTCTGTGCCCGCCTGGCCAGGCTCCAGGCAGCCCCCGCAAACCTCCCGGCCCCGGGTTAATTAATCCTCGGCAAATAACCTGTGTGGTCGCAGCTGGGATGGCAGCTTCACCTCCGCTGCTGCTGGTGCCTGCAGGGCTGGGTTCCCCCCCAGAAATGCAGCCCTTGGACAGGGGTCTTGCTAGGAGAGGGGCCTGGAGAGGAGAGGAGAGTGTCTCAATAGAAGGGATCTCAATAGGAAAGATTTCTCAGTAGGAGATGGGG
Source organism: Merops nubicus (assembly GCF_000691845.1). Taxonomy (NCBI): domain Eukaryota; kingdom Metazoa; phylum Chordata; class Aves; order Coraciiformes; family Meropidae; genus Merops; species Merops nubicus. The sequence goes on from NW_008605914.1 coordinate 4,420, forward strand.
GTCTCAATAAGAGAGGGGTCTCTTAGGAGAGGGATCTCAACAGGAGGAAGGGTGTTGAGAGGAGCAGGGTCTCGCTCTCACAGCCTTTTTTGTTGAGCTGGGTGAGCCATTACACACAATATCCCATGCACATGGCCCAGAGGATGAGTTTTGAGGCAGCTTGATAGGATTTACCCACTTAATGCCCCAGTTTGGCTGTGGAAATGCTGCAAACTGCAGATTTCTGCAGCTGAAATTCCCTGTCTTTTGCAGCATCTCCCCATCACCTTGGGGCCTCATGTTAGCTGTGCACTGGTGGGGCTGGGACCCTCCGTAGGGTGTCCCCCATAGCAGTGTGGCCTGGCTGCTGGGCGGGCAGGATAATGCTGTGCTGCCTGTACCTGCCCGTACCAGGCCAGCCTGAGCAGATGCTTCCGTGACACCATAAAAGGTTAAATATTTTAATAAGCATTAGCCGCATGTTGAAGGTAAAAGGAACTGCTCCCTTTCCCTCTCTCTCTCTTTTTTTTTTTTTGTATGCAAATGAACTGGAAGCTTATTAACAAGATGAGAGACTGGAGCCTAATTAGGAGCAGGACGAGGGAGCTGCACTGGAGCTGAGTCAGCGAGTGGGAGAATAGCTGGCGCGGCCCCCGGCAAACGCTCATTGCTCCCTGCCACCGCCTCCCCAAATCACCCCCAAAGCCGGGGGAAATGGGCAAAACTGGGTGGTTCTGGGAGGAACAGGGGAACCAGCTTCACTTGGGGTCTTGCTAGGGACACAGGCTATGTTTCTCACCCCAAAGCCACTGGCCTTGTTTTCTTCTCCATGCTGGTTGCATTGCTTGGATTGCTTGGATTTTATGGGACAGTGTTTCCAAGAATATATTGGATATTCTGGGGCAATGCCACCACGCTGTGTAGTGATGGATGGAGCAGAAATGAGGTATGTGTGGCATGGGCTCAGGCATGCCCAGTGCTGCTGGCAAGGACTGGGCTGCTTTAGTCCCTGTGTAAATCGTTTAAGTGAGTATTTATTTGCTGCTGCTTAGGTTTCTTTTTTTTCATTTTGAAGAATCTTTTCCCCACAAAGAGCTGGGAAGAAAACAAAACAATAAAAAACCAAACCGAACCAACCAACCAAACAAAAAACCCCAGGGAAAATAAAATAAAAAAAAAATCAGGGAAAATTTTTAATTATATATATAAAAAAAAAATCTTTATT
>NW_008605915.1:0-1836 GCF_000691845.1 Merops nubicus
GACCTTCTTGAGCTAGGCAGAAACATTCTGGATTAGCCCAAATGACATCCTGGGTCCATAAAAGCTTTCTAGAGGAAGAAAAAGGTGATGCACACACGCCTTCAGAGCTCTTCTTCTCCTCTAAGGCTGTGTCCTTTCAACAGGAGAGTCACAGTGGCTTGGAAACCCTCTCCTAAAGAGTTAAAATGTAGTTATGGAGACTGGCATGATTAAAATTCTGGTGGAGTGTATTTAAATTGCAGGGAAAGCTGAGCTTGCCCAACTGGATAGTCAGACCACAAGCTCCCCTGAAGAGGGATTTGATTTTCCAACACAACACCCCAAATCCTCTCCTGCTTGTACAGAACACACGTGGAACATGCAGAACACAAATTGAGGAGTAATTCCAGGTACAGAGGTCCAAACCTGAGGTCACTGCTCTGGAAGGTCTGAGGATTTCACCAGAAACAGGGAAGAAGTGCCTGGGCCCTGGTGGCAACATCACCTTGAGAGCTACCCAGGGTGATGGCACCCACCAACCCAGGGTCAGGGGTGGTTTCACTCAAGCACAGCACTCCATGGCAGAGGAACATGAGCAAACATCTGAGAAAACCCCTCCAGTCAAGCAGCCATGGTGGTCTGCACAACCAAACCCAGAGACACTCGTTGGGTGCCTTGCTCTCCTCTTGCAGGCAGCATCTTCCCTGAGGACTCACCTCGGGCAGGGGGAGCTGGCCATGCCCCCTGTGCCCACCCAGCCCCACCTGAGGCAGTGAGCTCACCTTCCAGGGCTTCTTCCAAATGCCCCAGTTTCATAAAGGTGCTGGCAGTCCCCTGAGCCTTTGCAGAAACGTGTGGCTGCCCCAAAGCCACCCCTTCTTATCTCCATGTCCTCACACTCCCCTCTTGCTGCTCAAATGCTCCCAGCTCTCATTCAGGCTCAGAATTCCCTCTTTCCCCAAGCCCACTGCCCCTGCCAGCCTTAGTTTGAAAGATGCTGCCAGGGTGAAATGAAACCTGAACAAGTTTTGTTCAGTTTGTGTGGGGAAGACCCCACCACGAGCTTCAGCTGTGCAACCAGACCAACATCTGCAGGAGCTGCACACAGGAGCTCCCAGGGGGCACCTCTGGAGAGGACTGCACAGCACCGTGTCCCCTCTCCTCTGAGGAAGGCTGCAATTAAAGCTGGTTCTAAAGCAGCGTGGGCAGCAGGGCAGGGAGGGGATCCTGCCCCTCTGCCAGCTCTGGGAGACCCCCCTGCAGTGCTGGGGCAGCTCTGGAGTCCTCAGCACAGCAGAGCCAGGGACCTGCTGGAGCGGGGCCAGAGGAGCCCCAGCAATGCCCCGAGGGGGGAACCCCTCTGCTGGGAGCCCAGCAGGAGAGAGTTGGGCTGGGGCAGCTGAGAGGAGAAGGCTCCAGCTGGGGAGACCTGCTGGTGCACAAACAAAGGCACGTGGGTCCAGCTGTCCCCAGCACAGCCAGCTGAGCAGCCACAGGGACAGTTCTCCAGCTTCACCCCAGGCACCCCTTCTCAAAGCCTCTTGCTGGCCAGCAGCCAGCTGCATGGAAGGTGAGGACTGGGAACAAGGCTGCTGCCTCCCTCCCCACACCAGCAACCAGCACACACCAACCACCAGCCACTTTTGGTCTACACCTCAAAAAGAATCCACCCTGGCTTGCTCTGGGACTGACAGCTGCCTGTGCAAGCAGCAGGGCTTGCTAAAAAGCTGCAGTTTTGCTCAAAAAACCCAGAGGTTGTGGGGTTTCAGTCCTGGAAAGAGGCTCTTTTTAACAATAAAGGTAAGAACATTTCAACCCAAAGCAAATCCCAGAGGCAAAAGGCTCCTCTGGATGCTG
>NW_008605916.1:0-2905 GCF_000691845.1 Merops nubicus
ATGTTCTGCAGGGAATTAGCATTAGCATGGCAAGAAGGAAGTTAAGTTTTCTCATTTTCTCTGAAGGTCCTCTGTATATTGTCTTGTTTTCCTCCTGAGGATCCTCTCCAGAAGGCATAGACAGGAGGTGCTGGGTCAGTAGGAAGCTGCTCAGTGAAATTTGTATGTTCTGTCTCTCCTAGAAGTGGGAAATTAAATGATACAGAAATCTGACAAAGTGTGTGGGCTGAGACATGCTTGATAGGTGGGATGGATTTGCTTTCTGTAAGACCTCTGTGCAAATTATTCCAGCATCTAAATAGGTGAAAATCATGGCTTATAAATAATAGTGTCTGTAGAGCTCTGGATTTTTAGCCAATAGCAAAAGTTTCTAGGTTATTTTGAAATTAATTTTTTTAACTCTAAATTCTACTTCTTCATTTGAAACAATACTTTTAAATTCTTTATAATATTATTCTTTCTGCAGTTGTCTTGTTAACCTCACAGTCCCAAAGAAGTAGAGAGGTAAAAAAAAACCCAAACACAACTTGCTTCTAAGTGTTAATCCCCAGGAATGGCATTGCTTGCTTAAGCCATTGAAATGTGTAATTACTCATTGTGGGACATTGCTGCTACTACTTCTGCTTTTGGAAAAATCAAATTAAATGCAGCCATATTTCATGCATCACAGATAGTACAATTTGAGTTGTGTACTTGGTATTAGTAAGTACAGTAACTGCCCTGCTGGGATATTTACAGCTTTCTTTGCAGTATTAGCTTTCTTCTAGTTTAAAAAAGAAAAATATCAGTTTTTATGCTTAAGAAATCCCATGGCAGATGTAACTGATGCAATGTTGAGTCCTCCTGAGTTTGCAGACTGTCCCATGGAGCAAAGGTCTGACCTGTGTCTCTCTCCCTGTGAGCTGTAGCTTTGCTGTGTCCTCCAGCACTTTGTACCAGGGGTTCCTTGCACCAGGAGCTGCAGTTCAGAGTTCCCCCACAAACATCTGCAGCATGTGCTGACACTGAGCTGTGCACTGACTTGCCCCTGTCCCCTGCCTGCACTTGTTTTGTCTGAGGACAGGGACATGTTTGGTCCTGAGCTCCTCTCAGCATCAGGCACCTGGGCTGGCTCTGCCAGTGTCACCTTTGGAGGACCCTTTTGTGTCTTGTTACCTATTTTGTAAGTGTTGTTAATTGTCCACTGAGGTTGTCTTGATGATGTCAGAGAATCACCATGGTTGGAAAGGACCCTCCAGAATCATCAAGTCCAGCCTTCCTCCCAGCATTTCCCTAACCACTGGACCACAGCCTCCAGTGCCACATCCACTTGTTTTTTGAACACCTCCAGGGATGATGACTCCACCACCTCCAGAGACTGGCAGGACCAGAGCTGTTCAGCAAAATTAAAGAGACTTGCCAGAGAGCATTAGAAAAACCTAAAGGTAATTGTTCCTGCAGGAATTCAGCTGTCTGTTGTACTTAAAATAATGGACATTTTATCAGGGCTTTCATTGAGTTTCAAGACCACAGAAAGTGTCTAATGAGTTTAGTGTGAAAGTTCCAGGAGTGTAATACAGCTGCACGTCAGTCAGACGAGTGTTTGAATTCCAGCAGTGCTGAGGGGGTCTTGAATAACAGCCTGGACAAAATTTTTCTTCCTATTGGAATGTTCTTTCTGTGATCCCATTGCTGCTTGCCTGGCCTGAAGTGTGTCAGCAGGTTTTCTGAGAGCTAGGCATGTTCTGCAGGGAATTAGCATTAGCAGGCTCAAGCTGTGGTCTCCCCAGTGCTGAGTCCAGGGGCACGATCACCTCCCTGCTCCTGCTGGCCACACTGTTTCTGATCCAGGCCAGCAGCCTTTGCTTCTAGCTGCTGTTTCCCCAGGTTCCTTGGTGTCTCTAGTGAGGGGCTGGATCCTCTGCCAAACACCCCATGTCTTTCTGTGCAGAGGCAGCTGAGTTGGACTTAGTTACACACCTTACCATGTGTGTTTTTGGATCAACTCCTTTGTAAAGTTGCTGTTGCCCAGGGGTTATAGCTCAGTGAGCTGCAGCCCAGCCATGTGCCCTCTGTTTGTCTTTGCATTTCACAGCAGCAGGCCTGTTGCAGAGCAGAACTCACCTCAGGGCACATCTTCTGTTGAAGTGCTGAGAGTGTTCAGTGGTTTCTCCTGATGATGTCTGAAAGGAGCAGTCCTGGCCCTGAGCACTCCCAGCAGATGGGCAGGGGGAGCTGCTAGAGGGGGAGGCTCATCAGCATCTGTTGCCTTGTTCTCCAGGTTCACCCAGCGTGGACAGAAGAATCATTCTGGGCAGTCCTGTCCCACACCCCTGTGTGGCAGTGCCCTGACCTCTGGCACAGAGCTGGAGCTGATCACTCTCTCATTAGTGCTGGCAGTGAAAGCCTTTAATCACTGCCCAGGAACGGTGCCCCCTCTCCTGGCCCAGAGCTGCCACTCCATGTTTAGGTCTCAGGGGTTGCTGTCCCAGCATTGCTCTCTGGAGCTGAAGGACTTACAGGGCTCCTCTCTCTCCCTTTAATGGAGGAAGGATTTTTTTCTTTAATAAACTGCCATGTGCTTTTGCTCCAAACTTTGCTACTGTGTAGTGGTAAAACTTGAGGAGTTTCCTGTTGCTGTTCAGACCCCCATGTATGTGCTGATCTCTGCCAATCCTCTCTAGATGCAGAAAACCTCTTTGAGCACGAGCTGGGGGCCCTGAACATGGCTGCACTGCTGAGGAAGGAGGAGAGAGCAGCTCTGCTCAGCAACCTGGGCCCCTGCTGCAGAGCCCTGTGCTTCCGGAGGGACTCTGCCATCCGCAGGCAGCTCATGAAGAATGAGAAGGCAAGTGGCTCCTTCCAGGGCTTGCCCAGAGCCTGGCACCCCAGAGCCCCCATTCCTCAGGGGGATAATCTGGGGGGG
>NW_008605917.1:0-14834 GCF_000691845.1 Merops nubicus
CGGTGGGTGCCCCGGGGTCTGCCCGGCCGGGCAGCACCCAAGGGGCCCCGTTATCTCCTGCCTCCCCGTGTCAGCCAGGGGTTGGGGACCGAGGGGATGTGCTGTCTGGCTGAACATTACCCTGGGGTCCCCCCATCACCCAGCACTGGGGTGCCCCTACACCCAGCCTCATGCCCCTGCACCTAAGCCCAGCACCCCTTAGCCTGCCCTGTGCCCTCACCCCAGCTTCCCTGCAACAAGTGTTGGGGCTCCCTTCACCCTGTTCAGGGTGCCCCCACACCCAGCCCTGGGGTGCCCTGCTGGTGTTGGTGGGGTTGCTTTGCCTTAAGACCCAGCACAGGCTGGGCTTTAATGTGAGCCCCTGTTTGTAATTTCATTATTTGAGCAGTTCCCTCCCCCAGTCACAGTAGGTAACAAGCCTCTTAAAACTTTCACTGCTGTACTTGAGAAGTGGTAAGTATGAACATGGACCTTTGGTAGACATTTTACTTTAAAAAGCACCATGGTTTAGGCATGGATGTCATTAACTGGCAATTTCATACGCATTAAGTACTAAAACAAAAGAACCAAAATAGGATCCATATGTTCGAGGTAAACCTGCTAAAAGTCTTTCAAATGGGAAACCATAAATATATAATCCCGCTCAAACTCTCCATGAAACTGCTGGGAATGAAATTCTTCACTAGCAGAAAGACTGTTGATCATTTCTGAAGTCCAGAGTGTTACGCTCATCCAAAACCAAGGGATTAATATAACCTTTTTCTCTAGTTCTTAGTAAGACCCTGTCCCACCCTTCCTCCTTCTCCTCCTCCTCGGACACCCCTTCCTGTGACACCTGCTGGGCTGGCAGCAGCAGGCCCCCAAGTGGGAGGGTTTTGTGCCTGCTGCTCCCCTGGGACTGCGAGCGGCTGCTCAGGTCCCACAAATCCTTCCCAGCTCCAATTTCTCTTCCCAGCTCTGCTTTCCCTTCTGGGGAGCTCCACTGAGAGTTGTTTCTCCCAGTCCCACCTAAGGCACCAGAGATCCCCCAGGGTGGTGAATGTCAGTGTAGATCCTCTTTCTTTCCTTGCTTTCCCCTGGCACACTCTGGGTGCTGGGGTAACCACACAGTGCTTCAGCTGTGAAAATAGAAACATTATTTTTTAATTTGTGAGCCAAACATCATTCCTGTGACATCCAGGGTGCTTCTTGGTCGGCTGTTTGAATCCCATGAATGGCAATTCAGGACAAATAGTGGAAGAGATGAAGCTCTCAGGGGACCTTAAGCTCCCTTGGGTGTTGTGTATAATGACCAAATTACTGTCCTCCTTGCCCTCAAAATGCTGGTTCAGGTCTGGCCAGAGTTAAATACTGAATTTGTGTTCTGGGAGTTATAGTTAGCGACTGTGATACAGATTTTAAAAATTATTTTTCACTGATAACTCATGCAGTTAGGATAACATCTATGGTGGGTTGGGGTTGTCCCAGATTAGAAGAGGTGGTTTCATCTTTTCTAGGACTTTTGCTTTACTTTTCTTGTCCCGAGGAGTGAGGGGTTGTGCAATGTCTCCTCCAAAAAGTCCTCTGCAAGGGCAGAGACCCAGGGAAGTGTTTACTGTCTGGTTCTTCCTACTCTAAGGACTGAAGAGCTCTTATTTAACTGAGGTCCTGGGGCTCTCCCTGTGTGGAAGTGTGTGCATGGAAATGGGATCACTCGCTAGGTGCAGGAGGTCAGAGTGGTCATCTAGTGGTGTTCCTCTGGTCACACGCTACTATCAAAATTTGGCATTCCACTTCCTTTTGGAAAAGAAACAGTTTTTGCTGGGTTAAGTATAACTCTCTGGTCTCTAAAACCAGTAGATGGGAAGAACAACATCCTTTTCTTTGTGTAAAATCCAGCAGAGCCCATGGCTTGCACTGAATTGTGTAACTGGAAGGCTTAGCTCCATCTTACTGCTTGCAGGACATCTGCAAGCAGATCACAATTTCCTCTAATTAATCCGTTATTTGAAATTATTATTCACAGGACTTCTGTTAATGTTCTTGGCTGGTGGCAGCCTTTGGCAGGCTGGACTCATGTCTGAAGAGGGAGCATGGATGGACAATGCAGAAACCTCTAATGCAGCTGCCTTCCCTCTTCCCACAGAGAGGAGACGGGGACAGAATTCCTCTTCCCATCCAGCTCTGCTGGGATGTGGGTACCATTTCCAAAAACATAAATGAAAGGTAGTGGGCATGGATTTGAATGTGGAGCGATCCAAATTTAGAACAACATCTCAAGGGATGGGGCAGACTGTCCACTGCTTGGTATCCCCAGATGCCCTTTCTGGAAGGTACGTGAAAGCCAAGCACAAGCTGCCGAGTAGCCTCTGGTGCTAATTTCTGCAGTGTAATAGTGGCTGGCAGCACTCAGAGGTCTGCACAGACCATCTAATGATTCTTTCTGGACTTCAACATGATGAATCTATAAAGCATGTATTGCTGTAGCAGCTAGGTGCAATTTTAGAAATGTTAATGAGTAATTACATAAAGGTTGTCCACAGTCATTGATGTTAATCACTGTTCTTTTGCCAGGGATAATTAAGATGACACTTCAGCAGCGTCAGCCAGTGGTTCCTGCTGTCTCTGCTGTCTCCTTCTCCCCTCCTAGCTCCTGCCGTGGCTCTCACCCTCCTCCAGGGTTCTTCTTGAAGAAGATCCTCCAGGGATCTTCTTGACTTCTGTTAATATTCTTGGCTGGTGGCAGCCTTTGGCAGCCAATCCCACTGCCTGATTCCTCCCATGATCTTAGCCCCTTAACTTTTCTGAAGGGCCTGATTGTGGCCTAAGGATTATTGAGCTGTATGTGAGCATTTCACATGGTCTTGTGAGGCTGAGCAGAGGGTGCTGGGAGAAGCAGATCAGGTGATGGGAGGCACTGATCTGCTGCCTTCATGCTCCTGCTCAGAGCATCACTGCACTCAGCTCCATTCTGCAAGTAATCTGCTTAGACAGTGTGCATGTTACCTCACCTTTCTTCAGCTTCCAGCTCACAGAAGAGCTGATCTTCCCACCTTTTTTGCCTTTTTGTTGTCTTGGGAACCTCTGATGAAAGGCCTGTGTTGGTGACTATGGAGGAGCTGGAGTAACTGCTGTGTAAGTCTGTGGTTTGTTGTTACTGCCTGTGCTGATGCTGTCAGTGTCACACAGGTTTCAGTGATGGAAAGACCATGATGGAGGTTTTTGACACAGGTTTTAGTGATGGAAAGACCATGGGGGAGGTTTTAGCAGAGGAGAGAGACCCCAGCTGTGCCACTGAAACATGCGGGTAGGCGGGTTGGGATCTGATGCCCCTCCTGCAGATTTCCCAGTGGAACTGCCTGGGTGCTGTTTCCCCAGTTGTGGGACAATGAGAGATGAGCTGCAGGGACCATAGAGTCACGTTGAGGTTGGAAGGCCAACCCAGGTGTCTAAAGCTACATCACCCCTGGGGAGCAGGAGCTCCCAGCACCTTGCACCATACACCAGATCTGGTCTGTTGGCTCTGAAGCTGCCCAGAGAGGACACCTCCCATAACTACAGGTTCTCATGGGTGCTCTGCTTTGGGGATGGGATGAAGAAAGCTCTTCCTCAGCTAAGGATGGCAAGAGACTTGAAAACCCACTCCTTTCCTCTTCCAGATACTCATCTTCAGGACTGATAAACATGTCTGGAGGTTAGATTTGGGGGTCAGTTTTAGGGAAGAGGAATATGGGATAATGTTGAAAAAGCTTAATGTGCTTTTCTGCAAAACCTGTTAATCCTGTGCCTCCAACAGCTCCACTCAGCCTTGGGCAGCCCCAGCTCCTCCCTGGAGGAAGCTATTCCAGGGAAAGTGTTACTCAGCAGCCCTGAGGGTGTCAAAAACCTGGCCAGGAATAAAGATTTGCTTCTCAATCACTTAGCAGTCAGAAGGACCCTTTAAACTCACAAGCCTAGTGTAAGGTTTCACAAGAATAGGGCAGCCCAAGAAACATGGGTGGGTCCAGTGTCTCTCCAGATCTGATTCTCACATTGTTTTCAGGCCATAGATAAGAAAAACAAACTGATTCAAAACCCATAGCAGCTTTTAAGCTGATCTATTACCTGCTGCTTAAGCTCTGAAGCATCAGTGAAGAGATGCCCAGAGCCTCCCCTGACATTTTTTATCGTTGTAGAAAACATTTATGACTCACAGTTGCTGTCCCTGCCTCTCTGCACTGCCCCCTAAGCTTTGCTGCACAGTACCTGCATAACCCATGGTGTAATAAAAATCTTCAGGAGAACAACAGATTTAGTTTCTAATCGTTTGGTTAGGGGAATTTGGAAAGTAAACACCATCTAGTCATTATTTTAAGGCTGACTTGAACTGCAGAGTAAGGAAAAAAAACCCCATCCATCCAGAATCTAAGCTTTGGCTGAGGAAGAAAGATGATTTTGTACAACCAAGATGACTTTATTTTTCCGCATGATGACACCAAGCGTATCTCAGTTCACTGTTTCTACACTGGAAGAATGCACTGCTCCATCCCCTGAGTGTAACCGAAGCCTTTTGCCACAGTGGGCATCTCTGCCTCCTAGCAATAATCTGTTATCTCATGCTGGAGCCGCGTGTGCCTGCGCACCCAGGAGAGATCTGAGGGTACTCTTGCTGTCTGAACGGTAAGAGGTCCATAATGGAGTTTTGAATGAAAAATGGGTCATGCTTGGAAATCTTTCACTTTTAAGAAAATGAAACGATCATTTCACTGTTGCTGACAAAAGACTTTAAATGAACTATTCAGAAGAGGTAATCTGTAATTTTACTCTGTACCTCTCATTCTGGTTATGTTACTGAGTAATTTTTTAGTGTATTCACTTTGAAGTCCTCCATCCACACAAGGTGAGCTGGTTTCGGTGTGTGCCCCATTTTGTCCTAGGACACGAGTTTTAAGGAATTTTTGTTGCCAGCTGGCTCTTCCTAAGCTTATTCTCGATAGACGCTAATTTAATTTCCTTAAAGTGTTATTAGGGAAACCACATGGTATCCGATTCTGAATTGTGCACACATCTAAATTAGGCTACTGTAATGACTTTTAAAGCAAGACTGCAGGTCACACCAGAATTCGTGGATAGCACAGCTGTTTTATGCAGGCAACTGGGATATCCATGCCTGCAGGCCTCACAGTAAACTAAGCTTTACTGGAGGGTGAAGGAAAGTTCCTCCAGGAGATGAAGTGGCATATGGTAAAAGAGTCATATCTCTACCTGCCTTTCCTGAAATCAGTCCAACCCCAAAAATCTTGAGTAAATCTGACACCTCGCTTTTGGAAAAGTGACCCTACGGATCAAATTGTCTCCTGAAAACAAAATTGCTTCGTCTACTGCAGGAAAAAAATCACCTATTGATTCTTGTGCCCGCAGGATGTAGCCAGGCACTAAGCCGCTACTACACTTAATGCAAGCAAAATGTGAGTATTAGAGTTGCCACTCACATTTATGAAGCTGAAAGCACTGTCGCACACATTTGGCACCGCGCTGCTCCCGGGCCTTAACTTTTCACGTGCAGAGTTCACCCGCAGAACAATGGGGATGAAACGATCCCAGATGTGCTCTGAGCACAGGATTGGGTTGCACTCCTTGGCCAGCGCCAGGCAGGGCAGAGCCGCCGGCGTCGGCGCCTTTCGGACCGCGGCCGACATCCACCCCTCATCCCCCCTGTGCAGGACAATGGAAAAATGTCAAGTTAAAAAAGCCCTGCAGATACTTGGCCCGTTCAGGTGTGGTGTTAAAACCCTGCCAAAAGGACTTGTGTATGATTTATCAGTGTAACACTCCAGCCAAAGCTAAAAACCAGACTTTACTGCCCTGTTAATTTTGATACAGAAAACAGAGGAGGTTTAAAACATCGCTGTCCAGCTTAAAAGAGAACAAAAATGGAAACCCTGATAATAGCTATGAGTGGATAGTGCTGTTCAAAGGGGGAGTTGAAATCTTCTGCTACATAGCTGAAAAATCAAACATCCGGGTTCTGGTTACATGCAGCTAAAGCAAACCACGCTGTATTTTCCACTGGCTTGGCAGGAGTAAGGATCAGTGTTGCAATTATAACTGCTTGGTTTCCTGCACAGTGATTTTTTACCAATTCAAAGCCCTCTGCTGATCATGAAGTAGTCACTCCCCCAAACCTCCTTTCTGGAAGAATTTTGGACATTTTAAGTAGCATCTCTCTTGTTGGAATCGTCACGGAATGTTTCTCCTGACTCAACAGCAGCAATCTCAGCATGCTGTATTTTGTGTGTGTGTTATCAAACATTTATTCTGCAGCAGACCAAGCAAGATGTGTCCAAGCCCAGCACAACTTCTCCAGCAGCCTCTGCTGGCAGCCACTGCTGCTGCCAGCCACTGCTTAGTGTGTAGCTTTGCAGTAAGCCACTTGCCCAGTATTTGGACTTGCTGCTGTTACAGAGATGTTACAGCACTGCTACAAGGAGACACATGGACGGGGAGAGCTTTGCTGGTGACAAGCTTTTTTTTCTAGGCTTAAAAATATATTTATGTATTTTAATACAAACATTTATATACACATACTATCTATAAAATATATATATGTAAATACATAATACATTTAAATATAAATAAAAACACAAAATCATCTCAGCTTTCCTTTTCACACAAGCCTTTCTGTCCTTTGGATGGGACTGGGCCACAGAAGCGATGGCTTGCAGACGCCCCTGCACATCAATAGCACACTCTGACAGGCCTTCCACCTCTGTCAAGCTGTGGCAGTTTGGCCTGTAGGACCATGGAAAAAACTGTTAAACGTGGCAAGATCCAACACTCAGGAATCCACATTTATCTCAGAACTGTCAGATTTCTGTTTCAGTTATTCCCTCACTGAATCATAGCGAGAGGACGGGACTTAGGCAGCAACTATCCTTGTACCATGACTACAGCTCTGTGGACTGGCAGTGTATGTAGGCTGCTTTCCTTGAAAATTAGTATTAAAAAAAAAAAAAAAAAAAAGTAAATGTCACAAACGCAAAAGCTACAGGCAAGTAAAATCCATTTTCCTTGGAAACAAAGCAATGGCTCTACTAACTGTAAGTCTGAACAAACATACTGGCTGCTTGGGATAAAGAATAACTAATGCTATTTTTTGTTAAAGCAAGGCTCGCCACTCTAATTTTAGACTGTAAGGTTAAAACCATCTCCAGTTGCAGAGCAACACCTGCATCACAGTGCCTCGGGCAGCTGCAGCAAGTGAGTAGACTCAGACCCATAAAACACTAGGCAATCTTTCCACGGGCAGCAAAGGGTGGCCAGCCCCACTCAGCAAGCAAAGTGTTCAAACAAGGAACCAGCAGCCTGCCACACTGAATTTAAGGAAGATATTTTAAGATTTATCTTGAGGAGCAAAGTTGTCTCAACCTCCCAGCTAGAGCAATGTGTTTCCATTTATGTATTATTAAACCACAAACACGTTGAAATGCTGGGTCTACCTAAACTCCTGCAAAAAAAAAGGTAATTAATTAGGTGGCTGCTGCAGTCGAGGGGGAACAACTTCTACTCAATGAAGTCCCAGCATTCCACAGCAGCTGGTTTCTAGGGGCTCATACAGATTTTAACCCGAGTCCAGCCTCCAAAACTAAAATAGGAGGTTTGGCATGCTTCTTCACAAAAGAGCTATTTCCATGCACTCTCTAAAGTTGTGACTTTTGTATTCATCAAAATAGTGTCAATTTTTCTGCCACCCATAATTTTGTTAATTGGTGTGAATTTTTTTTTAAATAGTTTTACTTTTTTTTTTTCCCCTCTTCTACCTGTTGCATGTAGATGAAACTGAGGGGAAGTGGACAGTTTTTTTATGCTTAAAAGCTGCCAGTGTTATGAAATAGGCTAAAGAAAGCACCTCGCTTTGCTTCTTTTGAGTCATCTCTTCCCTGTTACTTGTTATTGTGCTAGCATAACATGGCATTTTGCAACTGGGTCTCTCTGCTACTAGGACACCTTGAATCCTAAAACTTGCCCTCTCCAACAGAAAGAGAGAAAAACAGTTCTTTGGTTGCTGGGGGAAGCATTCCTCTGCCCAACAACCTTATTCCTACAACTGAGCAAGCAGAGTATTTTACATTCAACTCCTTGATAAAAAAAAAAAGTAAAAATTCTTGCCATCTCTCTTGCTGCAGGACTGAGAATTTTGTGGAAGATGCCTCCTGGGAGAAAACTTTCCCGACAGGGACAGACCCAAAGCAGCTGAACAGATCAACTGATATCAAATGCAAGAGGAGGTACCTGAAGTGATTGAACAGCAGAGGGCAAGCCTGGGTATAGAAACAGGGCCAGTAGCCCTAGGACGGGCAGGTCATGCAGATGCAGCATATGCTGCAGACAAGAAAGTGCTTCCCCCATTTGATGTCATTCCCTTCCTGGCAAACCAGCTGGAGTAAAGCTAAGACAAACAGCAAAGCCTTTAGAAAATTGCAGTTTAATGTGTAGTGCTAAGATGACAAAAGAAACCAATCATTAACAACCCATTGTTACAGGAAAAAAAATGTACATTTTTTTTTAAAACATCTGAATGGCAAATGTAAGCAAACTCTTAAGGAAGGTATTCTCTTATTAAAAGACTCATACTGATATTCTTTAGGCTTAGAAAAATTTAATTTAACACACGAGACTCCAAATTTAAAGCTGAGAAAAACAGGCTAAAAGAGCAATGAAACTACGGTGTGATGTCTAAACCCAATATAATTGGGTAAAGTCAGATCTTCAGGTTGTTTTACTACAGCTTTGAATTCACCTGAAGACCTTTTCCTGACCCAGTCAGGTAAACAATTCACAGAATTAGTGGATAACATCAACGCTTTAAGAAAAAAGTTGATTTCCTCCAAAACTGACTCACCAGTATTTATGCCATCTAGTGGCCTGTTTCTTCATCCAAGTACAACGGTTATTGAAAGCCTTTAAGGCTACCTTTTCAACACACAGTGGTCATTCTTATGCTATTATTTTAAACTAAAGGTTAGGAAACACAATGTAGAATGCTATTGCTGACTGGTAGTACTGAAGAAGAGAAATTAATCCTCTTCTCCAGACGCTAACCATCAACCTGAAGCACTCATAGAAAAAGGGATTTGAGAAAAAATACATTTTCCCTTTTCTTCAAAAACACCTTTTACCACCTTCAATCCAACCTGTAAGAAGTGTGTTACAAGCAAAGTAACAGTTTACACCAAAACCTGGATCCTTTAGAGGAACACAGCTCTCCTCATTCTCAATTATTTGGGTCTGAAAGACTAACAACTCTTTCCATCCTCACGCAGACTCGTTGGTTTATTAGAAAAACAGAACTATAGCTTCAATTTGTGTTCTTTAGCTTGCAAAGCCTTGGTTGCTATCTCAACTCTTTCTTTTAATAAGCTAGCCTCTTCAGCACTCTTTTTGGCTTGTGGGTTTTTTAGCAGGAAGTGGGGCAGGAACAGTTTCAGGCTTTCCCGTAGCAGTCCCAGTTTGGGGTTGTCAGATACCCTGTAAAGATACAGATCAAAACCAGTGTTTAGTCTTCTACTCTTTCAGAAGTTTCTTAATATTTTTTATCATCTTCAAATAGACTTCGCGAAAAAAGCCAAGCTGTAAAAGCAGCTTTTCTGAAGAGGCCTTCACATTACCAGCAAGTCTACATTGGTTTGGCAAACAGCCCAAACACACTCAACATACAATTGATCCTCAACAATTACATGCAATATTGGAGCCTTAGACCTGCTTTCTGTAAACAATCACATTACAGCAAAAACCAGGGCAGACACCATGTCTGAGCTCCCGTCTGTTGTGGTAGAGTGAATCCCACTGCACACAGATGGTAAAGCAGGCAATTACAGAACTCTGCTTATGAAAATCCAATGACAAAAATTATACACTGAGTATCTGAAGGCCTTATTTTGAATAGCACCTCTCACAGTTGTACCTGTATCAGAGCCTGTACTAAGACACAAGTGATATCTGCTTCTGCCCACTGACCCAGGAGGACTTTTTTAAGGGATGGATGGCTGATCTTTGGAAAAGCACTGTGTAATTCCAAACAAAGCAAGCAAACTTATCTTCTCGATTACTACTCATCACAAGTTCCCTGGAGACCTCTCTGATCACTTACCTCATAAAAATGTCAGTAAGTTCTTCAGCATCTGCTCTGATCAGCAGCATGCTTAATACTTGTCGCAAGAAACGGACTTTAGGTTTATCTAGCTCACTGAATTCAATTACCTAGTAGATAAGACAGGGAAAATGAGATTAATTCAAGTTAAACAGACGAATTCTCTTCTAAATGAACAGCTTTTAGCACACCAACTGGCCTCCCATGCATACACCAAGTCTAAAGTTGGGCAGAGAAGAATTAGCTGAGACTGCTGCCTCCAAAAGCCAATCAATAAGGAAAGCAGAGAACTTCCTAAGGAATAACCTGGCTACTAGTGCCAGAAAACAAGATGTAATTTCTCAATTAGATAAATATTTTGGAAGTCGCTAAGAGAATCTATATAATTGCCTGTTTAACACATTTCAATTATTTTTCCAATAAAATTCTATGGACTCCCCATTCTGAAATGCAAGTGTTCAGTAGATTTCTTTCTGGTCTAATAAAAATCAACATCAGCCAAAAAGTATAGCACAAAATCCATGCACAAAGCCTGTTAAGAATCTCAGTTCCAACTCTGGATACTCTAAAGAAAATAATCCTACAACTGCTCCACACCACTGTAGACTTTCTGTATGCCCAGGTCACCACGGTTTCCCTTTTCCCCAAATGACAGCATTACTGCAATCCATTGGATTAATTTGGTAATTTTAGAGTAAATTTTGTCTTAGCTTATGGCTGTGAACAGGCAAAGTACCAGCTAGGTAACAGAGAAAATACATTTTCTATAGAACCATCCAATGCAAGGAAAATAGAAGTATTTTAAAAAGAAAACACACCAACCTTGAGAACTGCAAGTGGCAATGCTTTTGTCTTTAATAAGTGAGCCAACAGTGAAATCAAGTTGGAGATGGCAGTGGCTGACAGGTTTTCTAAGTCTTTGATTTTGTCCCAAATACTAAACTGAAATGTCACCTAGTGTCAAAGGGGAAAAAAAAAAAGAATCTTACAAATCAAAGGACTGTTTAAACGAGTAACAACATAAGAAAACCTTCTGACCTTCTATTCTTTATGAGCTCTCTGTTAATTAACAGAGATGTTTGATCAGAGTGTTCAACTGTCTTAAAAGGTATAAACCAGAGGAAAGCAAACCTGTAGTGTTTTTTATTTCCTATCCAATCTGACCGTGAGTACGCCTCACTGAATGCTTAGCTATACCTGCAGAATTTTTCCTCAGGATCAAGACCTTACCAGGCATGCATTCATTCTCATGTATTTAGTGTCTTCCTAACCACAAAGATGACAGTATAACACAGTAGAGAGTGATTTTTCTTCACCTGAAATCTTCTTTCATATTGACAAAACTTCTCAGCCAAAAATGCGTAGAAGGGGTTAAATGTCTTCTCCTGCAAGCAGCAGTAAAGGGTGACATGAACAATTTCTCTCTCCTGCTGATCTTTCAGTCCAAGCCTAAAATTCAGCAAGAGAACAAGTATTGTTTAGTAAGGAAATACTGCCACAAAGAGCTATAGTCAAAATCTGAGAGAAATATTTAACCCCTCAAAGGACCACATTAAATGCTAGAGTATTACTGGTGTTAGAGTAGCTGCAAAAGCAAGACCTCAACAGACAGAAGTTAAATGATCCAAGTATAAATACCCCCATGGGAATGAAAGGTAGCCCACTCCATGGTTGCAGCTCTCCATGAAGAAAAACAGAGGAAAGGGCACTGTCATTATGGAGTTTGATGCCTCTGAAGGCAGCAGTAGCAATACAAGGGTTAAATACAATAATACAAGAGTTAAAGGGTGAAACAAGAATTGCAGGACCCCACTGGGGTTATCTCACACTGGTACCTATGGTCACGGGAGGAAAAACAGCCTTTGCATCAGCATGAGCCTCTTCAGAGAAACATGTCCAGGCCCCTTCACTTTTGTGGTACTTACTAAGGATAAGAAAGTATTTTAACATGTTTTTTCTACTTAGTTGGTGATATGAATCTTTTCATTTCGGGGCCATCTCCATGCTACATAATGTTTGAAATTCATTGTTGTTGGCAGTAGCCTAAGAGGACACAGTTGGTTATTTCAAAACATTTAAGAAAAAAGCCTGAAGCAAACAGCCTGTATCAATGAGAATGTTATGCTGGCTGCCTCAGCATAAAGGCCAAGGACTGAGCAGCCTTCCCACTTGAACAGCTGACCAGCCTAAAAGAAGGCTGAGGCACTTTGGCAGGCCACGGGGACCAAGTCGCAGTGCACCTGTTCTGCGGATAACACCATCTAGCTTCCAGGGCTGCCACATGCTTGGCAGCATTAAAACCAATTAAAATGAAAAATGCTTCGTATTATAAACTGAAAAATGTCAAACAAAATTCTTTCCATTGCTTCGAGCTCAAGTTTCATGTGGCATTAGTTAGAAAATACACTTGAGTTGCACTAAGTTTGACTCGACTGGAACTTGCTCTACCCTCTGTACAGGAGTTTGTCATTGCTTACTAATATCTGTTTGTGTACACCTCCCAACATCCACCACTGCATTTGATCACAGACATACACCAGATTAACAGAGAAAATATTGTCTTTCAGCCAAAACATCTCAGAATTCCAAGTTTAACAGTAGGAAAATCTGGGATGGTTTCTAGGCCGATTGCTAATGAGCAGTGAAAACTTCAGAAGAGACCAGCACTGTAAGTGCCACGTCTGTGATATAATTCACTTGCTCTCTCATCAGCCAAGTTCTAACTGATTTTATTACAGAACACCATTTTTTTTTTTTAAATACACAGGTTTTCAGTCACCAGGTTAGCTCTCATAGGTGAGTTGTGAAGTTACACCGCAGCCACTAATTTTGCACATTCTTTTTCTTTGTTCATCATTACTTCTATCATGACTTACTTATTTAGGAAACGTTCATGTTTCCAGACAGTTGTAACTAAGTCAGCCAGCACTTCCATGTTCAGTTTTGTCCTGCCTTCACTTCTTCACAGACCTCACAGTATTTTATCGTTTTGGATCTAGCATTCCTAAACATCTAAAATTTAAGTCAGGAATTGTCTTTCACTGCTGAGCTTCATCATAAACCTGTACTTACTTCAAAAGACTAATAGTCTTTAATAAAGAAAATGCAACCACTCACCTATTAAATCATTAGCGAGTTACTTCTCATGGACTTATATGTCTTGACCACTTTAAGAATTTCCCACTGTATGTGGGCTAACTGCCTCTGAAGTAGGTTCATCACCAGCAGAAGCATGTCTCTAAGCAGGTTTGTTATCATCAGCTGAAGCCCAAGACTATCACTGTCTTTAGATCAAAACCATCAACACACTCACCTTCTAAAAGTCAGTTCAAATTACTTTAGTAGATACAACCACATACTTGCTACCCTGAATGACACACTGCACTACAACAGGATATCTAAGACTTTTACAAGTTTCAATTTCTTGTGAGATTTAAATTTTTTCAAATTCTTCATCTCTATGAAATAGCTTTAAAAATTGCCTGACAAACTTAAGTAGTGTTTGTTCTCCCTGGTCTGTGAATCTGTGGTTTGTGAAGGTGTGGCCTTTCAGCTGATGAAAGGGATGAAGTCTCACTCTCTCCTGTGTCTCCAGTGATGCTCCCAACCCTCCCTTTACATCCACACCTCTGCAATCACAAAGTGAGCCACTTCAGGGAGCTGTTCTGTTGTTTCTGTAAGCTAATCACTCCCTTTTGCTGTGAGGAGGAGAAAGACAAGCAAAACTACAGCAGCCTGGATTTAAAATTGTTTAATTTACCATTTAACCACACCTCAACTCTGCCAGAGAAACAGCAGCAGATGAGTCAACAAGTGCCACTAAAATATTTCTCCACGTATTGCTCCTGCTGTTCCTCAGGAGACCGATGTCAAACATAGGATTATAAATTCCCACACGCTCTGGAACACATGTTCCTGTTGAAGTTAATTTCTTCACTGACAGTTCTGTTTACTTCCCATTATACTCTGCCAGATGTGGGCAGATCTGAGAATTTCTGAGTTTGCTGTATAAAAATCAACATCAACGCACACCAGGCAATCTGCAGGCAGTTTTTCTGCCGTGCCTGTATGTATACAGATTTGTACACCAGTTTAAGGAGCATGGATGAGAGTCAAGGATCAATCTGCAAATTGAGCTACCAGGTCTTGGCAAGAACTGCATCAGCAGCAGCTAATTTCTTTTAATTGAACAGGCCACATTAAGATATTGGAATGACTCCATCACAGTCTTAAATCCAAGCTGTGTTTTGCAAAAGTGGCATTTAATCAAATATTAGTTGACTTTATTACAAAGTCTGTTTTGGTTTGGTTAGCAAATTAAATAATTGCATGCCATGCTGGTAAGACAATTCCCTTGAATTACAAGGCTGCAATAGAAAAGTTCAGACCCGACCTCCCCCTTCCCAGTTACTACAGACTTCAAATTAATATTCTGACAAACACAAAGAATAGCTTAGTTTGAGTTTTTCCCTGATCACATCTTCTGAGAGCTGTTTGCCAAGTGGTAAGGAAACTGGTCTTAACATGAAATGTGACCCTGGAGCAAATCCAAAGCTAATTAATTCTGGAAGAAGGAAGTGGAGGTGCTAGAAAACTAACTGGTCATGCAAGTATGAACTGAGACCTACAAGATAGCTTAATGTGGTGGAATGAAGTAGAGGAAGTGGCAGTAGTACAGAAATTCAGTGACAAAACCAAGAGATCATAAAATCATAGAATCCTTTAG
>NW_008605918.1:0-531 GCF_000691845.1 Merops nubicus
GCCATCACCAGCCCCCACCTGGAGGACATCTTCCACAAGAGCAAGCCCCGCTGCTTCAAGTGCACCAGCTCGGCCATGTGGAACTCGCCACCCTTCCCCGGCACCAGCCCGGCCCTGGGGCTGCCCTGCAGCCTGGCCAAGCACTGAGGTGGCCCAGGGAGCCGTGGGCATGTCTGCCTCTAGGTGAGAAGAGTTCCTGTCCAACACCTGTAAGTCTAGGTATTGGCACTGAATAAAATAATCTTTTATGGGGCCTCTTGTGTTTTCTGTTTCCGAGGCTTTTCTCCTCCCTGCTACACGAGCCAGCGTCTGGTGGGAGGCAGCGCCTTGGAAGGACACATCTCTTACCCTCAGCCACAGGAGGGCAAAGACCTGGACCTTTTAGGACCTAAAGCTGTGACCCTCCCCCAGCCGAGCAGGCCTGTAGTCCCTGCCAGCAGCAGGTGAAAGCTGTTTGTGCTGCCTCTGCCCAGCCTGAGGCCGATGCCAGAGAACTTGTACAGCTCAGGACCACTGTGCACACCCTGGGTG
>NW_008605918.1:553-1867 GCF_000691845.1 Merops nubicus
CCCTTCTCCAGGCCCCAGACAGTGGCAGCTCTGGTCCCCTGCCTCATCTCCTGCGAACTGTGAGATGATTTCACTGTTTCCTTGGTCCTGACACCAAGTGCAATTCTGTGCATAGGTTGTATTGGCACTGATGTTACCACAGCCTGGGCTGAAATACCCTGAGGGTGTCACTGACCTTTACCTGTTGGAGAGCTGTGGGCCTCTCTGTAATCACATCTCCAGGAATACACAGAGAATAAGCAGGCTTTGTCCTAGGCTTCACTAAGAGAAATTACACAAAGGTTCTGAAGGAATTTTTCCTCTAACTTTAAATTCCTTGTCTTTAGGGTAGATTGGATTGAAAGAATGAGTTTAAATTTAATCCCCATCCCCCTACCCCTGCCTGTTTGATTTGTTCACTGTCAAAACTGCTTTTCTATCTAGGCCTGTTCTCACTTTGTTTTCAATAAGGCAGCATCAAATGGGCTGTTACCAAAACAATTTCTTCTTAACAGCAAGATACCAGCTCAGAATTTCACTTCCAAGAGCACTTGGGTTTTCAGTTGTTCTCTCTACTCCTAACCTGTGGGTGGCACAGCCACTCATGTTGTGTAACCAGCTCTGGGGCAGAGCAGAGGACTCCTTAGTCACCAGAGGATTTTTAGGGGAAATAGTCCCATTAGTTTCTGTAGGTTGTTATGGAAGTTTTGTCTTCTGCAAATTGGGCAACCTCCTTTATGGTTCCTAGCTCAGGCTCATCTTTTTCCTGCAGCTTGGTTTGTTTTAAAGACAGGTGAGTGTTCACGGCTGCAGGACACAGTTTCTGTGAACTTAAACTTGGTCCTTTAAAAAAACCTGCTGTAGAGAGACTGTAGGATGTGTAAGGAGCCTCCTGCCCTCCCTTGTGCTTATAGTTAAAGAACTGTTTGCAAGCAAATGTCCTTAAAGTGATGTGGGGTTTGTATTTAGAGGCTTCAGGTACTGGGTGCTGTGCCATGGGTCGGTGCTTGTGTCTGCCAGGGGGTTGTACGTGGGTAGATGCTCTGTAGGTTGAGTTTTGTATCTGAATGAATGTAACCTTTTTGTAATAAAGCTTCATGAAATGTAAAACTATAAAGCTGAATGTCTGACAGTCTGATAAAAAGAGTTAAATCATCTCCGTGTCTCTTCTCTGGCCTCACTGTAGCTTTTACCAGACACCCTGCAGTGTGTTGGAATCTGCTTTTGCCAGAAACCCTGCAGTGTGTTGGAATCTGCCCTTTTGGGTGCTTTTTGTGCTGCTTCCTGTCTGGGAGGAGCTTCGTAACTCTGCTCGAGTGGGAGATGTTGGCACGT
>NW_008605919.1:0-3229 GCF_000691845.1 Merops nubicus
GCAGCCTGCAGAGCGTGCTGCGGGGCCCCGCGGGCGCACGACGGCACACGATTCACGCAGGCGAGTTCATCCTTACTGGTCCTTGCCACTGGGTTTGAAATCCTGGCCGTTGAAAGGGTGAAGAAGGAAAACCAACCCTACACCTCTAGGCCTTCACGTAGTGTTGAGAATAGCTTAAGACAAACCGTAACCTGCCTGAGTTGTCCATATCGGCTTATAACTATGTAAACGCTATAGAGACACTGTATTTTAGTTTACAGAACACATTTAGTATTTTTTTTTCCATTTAATGTCTAGATATAAAGAAGGAAGAAACTTGATTTTGTTTTTAGTAGCAGACTTTTTTTTTTTAATTGTACATAGTGAAATGAGTGTTCCTGCTTTCTAGACAATGTATTTTAAAACCTTGCAATTAAGCTAACCTAAGTCTGACTTCACTTTGCATGCTTCTATTTGGCCCCTATTAGGAGAAAAAAGATACTTGTATTGACTACATTACCAGTTTAATAAAACAATTTATGCTGTAGTTTTTAAGTTTTTCTGTTTACATAGCTTAGTGACAACCATGCATTTTTCCCAGTAGGCGGATAGTATTTGCAGTGTTTCATATTTATAGAAAAAAAAAAAAAAAAAAAAAGAACCTTGCATCTTATTTAAATTGAGAATAAAAGTTTGACTATGAATCATGATTTTTGTATGTAGATGGTTGGCTTAGTATTTTGTACTTTTCCCAGCTTAAGTGAGCTGTTTTGAGAAAGTGACCACCTTCAAAGTGGCAACAATCTTACTTAAGCATATCACTGCTTTGTCTTCTTTCTGCTGGAAAACAGTCAGTACCACCTTAGTTTTCCACCAGATTCAGCTGGCTGCCAGCTCAGAATACCAAGGACTGAAGGACGTTTGACTCTTATTTTTGTATTTAAATGACATGAATGTAAAGGGGATGCTCAGGGTTGATTTGGAGCCTGTTGAATTTTTATCTTTTTGCCTGTGATTTTATTTTCTAAATAAATACTTCATGTAGCAATCTTGAATATGTTCAGAAGGAAAATGCCAAATCATTTTGGTATGAGGTTACTAATTAAGTTATGTTACAATAGGTGTTAAAGTACAAAAAACTTTTTATTTGTTAATTAATCTTGAAGAAACACGTGCCTCAGTTTAGATGTTTTGTCTTATCTTTTCTGCACTAAATACCTGACAGTTTGACCAATCAATGCACCTTTCCAGTGGCAAGACTTGCTTATCGTAAATTATATTGTCACAATGCAAGATTTAGTGACTGTAAAATGGAATAAAGTTTAAAGTTTCAGGGAATGCAAAAGGTATTAACTTAAGAGACAAAACCTTTATTCAATATGCTTTGCTTCATACTGTAAATAGCTTTTTGGCTTGTGAACCTAATTGTAATCTTTCAGGTATTTTTGTACAAATAAGGGACTGATATTCTGTTTCTTGTAATTAGAAATAAACGTTAATACAATGCTATTCATTTTATATTGGAATGAATGTCGTCTTTTGGATATCTCTGGACACTACGTATCTTTTGCCTTAACTGTGGGTTATTTGGGGTGGGGTTCTGTTAAACAGCCTTTAAGAAGAGAGGAAAACAGAATCCCCAAGACACCTTTGTTCTGGCTGGTCTGTCTTATGACTTCTGTTAGGACAGACTGTCCTTTATGTAAAAATAAACATGTTCACCCCTTTTGTTTGAGGAAGATTATTGTGAATATTCTTCTATTATATTTACAGTATTCATTTGGGAAGGTTGCTAGGCTCAAATCGGGATATATACCATGAGCATCTTGCGGATCATAAATCTATAACTCACTGAAAATGTACACTGTATAAAGTACTTCATTGGCCCAATAGGTGCTGGATCAGAAATCTTTTCAGTAGTACTTTCAGAAAGCAATTACTTACCCTTGTCATCCTTTTACTGGAGCGGTCCATCAGCATTTGGGTAGAAAAGCACATCTGCACAAAATCTGGTTTTGCTTAAAAAAGCCTTTTTGTTTGGCGGGAGGGGGAGATTGGTGATTCTTCTGGTAGACAGAATAACAGAAGGTTGGAAATGCTTCACTTTTTGTTGGACACAATCCTTTCCTGTTTCTGCCTTGCTAATCCACAGAAGCTATTAAATGCATTCCACTTCAAGCCTTAGTCATGCTCTGGCCTCTTCATCCTACATCTTCACGTGAGAGTGTGCATTGTGCTGGGGCATGAGTTAGGTGCTGGCATTCATCAGTGCATAAAGGTAGAGGACTTATTTTGGGGGTGGATAGTCCCCAAAATGTTTCTATCTGGAGATGCACATTAAACTTAAGTGCTTATTGTTCACTGTCCTGCCTCCAGCAGCTTCCTCTTCCACCAAGTTGAACAAAGGCGACTGCTTGCTCATAAAAGGTTTAAAGGTGCCTGTTTCTTGCTTATCTAAAGGAACATTGAACCTGTCCCCCTCTGTAATCATTAAAAGTCAAGGACTATAATTCTACACAAACTTGTAAATAAACACCAAACAACCAACCCCAAAACCCCACCTCCTTTGTTGTATGTATTATGTTTGGAACAGACAAAAAGGTGGCATGGCAACACTCAGGATGGTAAAAAGATGTTGGTAAGCCTGCCCAGTGGCAGGGCAGTGTTGTCTCCATGTTTGTCAAAACTGCCACAACTGTGGCAAATGTAAAATGACACCTGTAAAATCTGGCCCTAGATGTTAACAGCAGGTCCCTGTGCTCTCAGAATGTCACCAGCACAAAATTAGTCTGGGTCACAAATGGGTATATTGTACAGATTTGAATTAATTGCCTGATAGAAAGTTTGCTGCTTTTACATCAGTTGTAAAAATAATGGATACACAGAACCCTAACATGGGGCTTATTTTAACACCAAATTGCCGTCTCAGCCTTTTCCCCCAAAACCAGATGAGAAAAACGTCACCAGATGAGCCATTTCCCTTCAAGTAATACGAATTTTAGATGACTTTGGCTTTATGTTGTTGCTAATGTAGTGATGCTGTAATCTGGTTTGTTCATGTCCAGCTTGTATATTGCTTTGTGTTTTGGGCATTTTGTGTCTTAACATCTTGGAAGCTTCAGTAACAACATCAGCAAATGGAGAAAAGAGATACCTTCCTTTGAAATACCCACATTGCCTTATTTTGGGTTGTTTCTGCATCCTAAATGCGTGTCTCCCTTCCTTACAGAATCATAGAATGTCTGGGCTG
>NW_008605920.1:0-14126 GCF_000691845.1 Merops nubicus
GGCTGGAACGGGAGTCCTCGGTGAGCGGGCAGCCGTCGTCCCTGGGGTCTTCAGACCTCCCAGGCAGGACCACGTCGCTACAGCTTTCAAACGCGCGTAACAAAGAATATCGGCCTCAACTCTGTTGCCAGTGCCGTCTGGGATAGATGAGGGGCCTTCTTGACGGTAGATCGAGGTAGTTGAGGGGTCTTTCTTCTATGAAGGACCTTTAGTAGATGCTAGAAAGTTTGGAGAGGCTTGTTAATTTGCAGTTACTCTTGTATTTGACAGCCATACCTTGAAAAGCTGTCGCGTTCGGGATGTCGGCTCCCTTCTGAGGAGCGGTTCCAGCCCACCCCCGGCAGGTGTTTGGGATCTTGTGATCGCCAGAGCTCCAGCCATGAATGAGAATTCACGAAGGGAGCCTGTTCACTGTTCGATCTGAGAGAGTGATAGCAGCACTGCTCCCTGGCACACGTTGAGCAAACCTGCAGGGAACCTACAGTAAATACCTTGAAAAATCTCAGTGTTCAGCCTGGACGTCTGTGCCCTTAACTGATTTGTGATACGGTCCTGTATTGGTGTGTGCTGGAGGGAGTGTGAGTTACATTCAGGCCTGATGCCTCTGGCTTCAGATTGAAAAGGAAAAGTAAGAAAAACTGAGAGTGCTGTGATGGCTTGAAGCCTTCTAGGCTAGACAGAGAGGGAAGGGGACAACAGAAAAAATACATTCCTTTTCAAGCAAAAGGCCACATCTAACCCTTCCTTCAATGAGGAAGGAAAACACTTCCTCATTGAAGCCTGTGGGATCTGGGCTGGCTTGAGTGTAGGGAAAAAATATGTCTGGTTGGGTCTTCAGAAGCAAAATGCCATGTGCTTGTGTGATTATATGTGCAGGGGACTGAATCCAGACTTGCTACCATCTGACAGTGAGTTGCCAGGTTTCAAACCCAGTAAGGAGGAGAATGGGCCTGAGGCAAGAGGCTATTGCACATTTCATTTCATTTGATGTATTAAGTATAGACTGTGTGGTCTGAGGTCAGGTTCCAGGCATGAGACAGATTCTAAGGATCTGGAACTTAGATATGGAAACTAGAGAGGGTGGCAGTGGTATTAGCCAGATCCATGTGATATTAACTTGCTGATAAATGTAGGATTCCTGCAGCAAAATAAATATATCCCTTTGGTTTTGAGGTTCTTAGTCGTTGCAGGTGTTGGTCAGGGATTGTTGGTGCTCTGTTCTGCCCAGAAAAGGCTGCTGAGATATATAGCTTCTTCTAGAGGCTATTCTACAATCATTTCCACACACTTTCAGTTTTATCTGCTCCTAGCCTTCTTTTTTACGAAGTGAAAGGTTGGGATTCTTTTCCTGGTGGCATGGGGTTACATGGAGACCCTCAGCCTGGTTTCAGAATAGGCGATATACCTCTCCAGATAAGTCATTTCTCCACAAGAATGGAGGCGTGGGTTTAGTGTGCAGCAGAGAAATCAGACCCATAATCTAGCCAGCCCTAACCCTAGCCTGTCGAGGAGCAGCCAGTCCTGTTAGCATCAGCAGGCCTGGAATGTGCCAAACCTGACCCAAAAGCCACAGTGGCCTGAAGCACTGAAGATCAGCTGGCCAGGGCTTCACAGCCCCTGATCAGGGGAAGGCTTTAGCAAAGCTGGGTAACCTCACTAATTCCTGCACCATACAGAAGCCATCATCTTTCTGGGGCAATTGTAATGGCAGATTCAGTTTTCTCTCCCAGTGTTCCCTGATCCAATTGACAGTGGGATCCAACTGACAGCTGACGTGAGACTTCCATCTGCTTTTTCCCCTTCTTTCATTGAGTGAGAAGCCAGCATTGTTGGTGAAGCCCAGCAGCTCCTCTTGCAATCCCTTGCAGCTTGATATGGAGCTGCGCAGCTGCCTGTGCCCCCCGTGGAGGAAGGAAGGGTGGAAAAGGCCTGCCAGGGGCAGGAGGTTGTGAATTGGCCTGCAGACTGTAAGAGCACAAGAGCTTGGAGTGTCCTGTACAGGTGCTGAGAACAGACTGATTCACTGCAGGCAGAGGAGGGTTTTACAGGCCTGCCAGAGGCAAGAACACTGTTATGAAATGGTTTTGTTAGTGCCTGACCATGTCTCCGCAACCTGACTACCGGTAGTCGATACTGCTCCAGCCTCCTAATATTATTCATGAGGCAGTTTTTCTATTTATGTTAATCACAGATACGTTTACGTGCTAATGGTAGTGTTTGTCTTAAAGCTAATATTTTACATGGGAAGAGCAGGGAGGAATTTGAACAGGCTTTTGGAATGGGTCAGAGGAGACAGAGCATGGAAAATCAAGTGGAAATTTTTGGCCTTGTGTTCCAGGATTAGGCAGAAGTCAGCTCCTCCATGAGTGTCAATGATGCTCTCCTGGATGGGTTCCCTAGCAGTGCCTGTCATAGGGAAAGTGCAGAGATTCTGGAGTGTAAGATACTAAACTGAACTGCAGGGGAGTGAAAGGGGCAGGAGCAGCCCTCGAAGGGCTTGTGCGGCAGCATACGTGTGGACAAGGAGGCAATAACAACCTCAGCCTAACTTGCCTCAATGGCAGCTGAGTTTTGACTCCGCTTCTGCAGGCTTGTAGATAAGCTCTCCGCTGACTCCATGTTGCCCTGCTGAAGTATTTGATGTGATTTCTAATGCTAAGCTGAATCTAGAGACCCGCTCTTCTGCAAACTGGCAGCCTTTTCTTGCTCAAGACTGTAGACTGATGTCTGGAGTAATGTTTAGGATCTGAAGGGACTATAAATCTTGGAATCAATGTGTGGTTTGTAGGGAGGATCAGGCACAGAAAAAAAAAAATTTTTTTCACTTTTTTTTTTTCCTGCAGTCTCTTGTAAGTGGAACTAGTCTGGGTTCTGCTTACAGGGAGCTGGGAACGCCCCTGGAGTCAGTGGCTGGTGTCACCTGACACTAAGGGGACACAGACTTTTTTTAGGGATCCTTGGCACAATGGTGATGGCTCTAAGTCATAGTTACACTTAAAGCTTTATTTTCTTAACAGAATTTTATTATTAGAATGGCACAGGACTTCTACAAGCAGAATCACTATAGTACAATCTGTAAGTACCATAATACAGAATTTGTATTACAACTTAATTTATGATTTCTAATCACAGGGACACCCTACAGATTGAGTCAGAATTTTTAATATGTGGTTTGCTGTATCAATATAACAATCATAGTCTAGACACAGAAATCATATAAAAGAGTAGGAGTCACTCAGTTCTTAGAGGAAGCAGATGATGGTGGTGTCCCTGGCCACTGAGGGTCATGGCTCTTACTCTCTGGCAGCAGTTCTGGTCCAAGTTGTCCCATTTAGGACTTCTAATGGCTTGATTTTATAGAGAGTGCTCTAGGTGCTTTTATGCTTCCCTGTTCTGTGACTGGATCATCATGATTTGGTTGGCTGGGTGTCCAGGGCCTTCAAGGACAGCTCTTTTTAACACTCGGAGCCCTTTTTAACACCATGTCCCATGTCTCAGCAGGCATAACTGACTTGGTGTTAGAAGTGCCCAAAAGGGTATAAGCCGTTCGACCCAAGTTTGTTGTTAACTAAAGCAGGAAATGTGGAAGTGAGAAAACCTAGTGAGAGTGACTTTTGCACCTGTCTGGACATCTCACTGTTGAGTGGATCCCTGGTTGACTCCGTCAGGCTCAAAGTTTTACAAGCCTGAAGAACCCACAAAAGACACGGTAAGCAGGGTCCTGTCACAGCGTGGAGACCCTTTTTATCTGGGAAAATGTCTGTCCTTGAGTGTCTGCTACATCTGTAAGCTTCAGGCATCTGGGTGAAGGTGGGGGACAATGGGAAGCTGTGGAAAATACCTGGTACTTCATTGACTTGCTGCATCCTAAGAAGTAGCTGAAGGGTTAGTTTGCAAGAGATAGTATCTCTTGAGGAAGGAAGGTTCTTTTTCCCAAGTATTTATTTACACAATTAGGCTTAGAGTGTAGTGTTCCTGCAAAACCCCTTTCTGTATTTCTGACCAGGACTTTGCAAAGAGAAAATAATTGACTCCTTCATCCTCCCTCTAAAACATCTGGCTGCGGAGGACAGTTAATCCTGTTTTCCAAAGGACATAGCTGACCTCTTTACCTCCTTCCTTTCCACAGCCAGTACTGCCTCCCAGACTCCTGCAATTTGGGAAGCAGGCATGAGATTAAGTAAATGAACTGAGTGTCCTGAAAGCTTAGAGACATGGAGAGCTCAGGGATGGAGCAGTGGACGGGGCTGGCCTGTGCCCATAGGCTTACTTTTCCCAGTCCAGGCCAGACACAGACTGTTATTAGAGGCTGCCTGAGTGCTGTTCCATGCCTGAGTGAAGGGAAGGAGTACAAGCTGGCTCCTGTTGAGCAAATATTCACATCCTTGAAAAGCAGAGCAGCAGCAGGGGTTGCCCTGGGAGTGGAGCGGGAGGTTTGAGTAGAGGCATCTTCATGCTCCATAGCTGCAGGATGCTTCTGTATCCAGAGGCTGCTACCTCATAGTACAGATACCTTAGCACCTAAAAGATAAACTGTATGTTGGGCTACCTTTGCTGTAGGGAAGATAAGGACTGGAGGGCCTGAGGTGGGGATTCATGACACTTATTTGGATTGGTGCTAGTGGATGTAGGTGTTGCTGAGCTGTAAAAATCCCTGATCTGGCATGATGACGCTACTTTGCAAAGTAACTCTGTCCCTGTGTGAGGAATGTCTCTCCTTTATCCCCACTAAGTGGTGTACCTCTGCCCAATCCTCATTTTATCCTCGTTCCTCCATAGGCTGAGGTTTTTGAGCCTGCCAGTGTGTATTGTTTCAGTTTTGATGTTCCTGAAAAGTGGAATTGGGAGTCAGGGGCTGGGTTTGAGTGCTTAACTCAACCAGGTAGATTCATGTAGATTTCCTCTTCTCTTATCCTTAGTCTTCTTCGTTTTGATGGCTAATTCTCCTGAGGCAAGGATGATGTCTTCATTGCATGTGGGCATGGTACCGATATATTGAAGCTTTTGATGGAACAAATTGCTTATTCCCAACTCATGATTTCAGAGTTTTGTGTGCTAAACCTGATGGGTCTTCTGTGTCTTGCAAAGCAGCAGAGTGGACCAGTAGGTGGAATCAGGCAAGCATCTGTGCCTGGGACTCTGCACCTCCAAAACTGTTAGAAATATGGTTTGGTCTCTCTGGTTATCCAGGTGCTCTTGAGGCTCTTCCTGATGCTTGATACCACAGCATTCTGTGAGGGGACAGCAAAAATAAAGGGTTGCTTTCCCCCTGCCCCAACAGAACCTCTGCCATGAGAAGTGAAGGTTACCTTACCTCACTGCATTTGTTAAATTATCTGCTGATCTCACATCTGGCCTTGGTGCAGCATTCTTGGTTCAAAACCTGAGCAAAAAGGAGCTTTAGTTACTTGTTAGAGATATCTAATGTTTGTGTGCTGTTTGTGGACGATTTTTCCCTCTAGCAAGAGCTGTGAGGACAGATGTAATTTACTTAGCTGCAGCAACTTGCTGGAGTTGGGATGGAAGAACAGCATAATCTTGTTACCAGGGGTTGGGATTGTCCTGAGCAGCAGGCTTCCATGTGGCCTAAAAGTGTTGTGTTGCATGGAGACCCTTTGGGGCAGAGGGGAGAGATCCACACAGCCCCTGTCCTGCATCCCACCTTTGGATCCATGGAGACTTGAAGCAGTGCTGTACCCCAAGCCAGTCACAAGAAGGAGGGTCAAAAGAATGTGTGTCTCCATTTGGGCCATAACAATGCTTCCTAGCACAATATAGACATGGATGTTTAGCAGCCAGCTGAAGGGACATGTCCTCCTGCCTTTGCTTAGAATACGAAATGCCACTGCAAATAGGAGGGGGATAAATGAGAGGGTCAGATGCATTCTAGTGTTTGAGTCTTTTTTCCAGTGCTTTGCCCATCCTCATCTGAAACGACTCAAGTAACAGAGCTCCAGGCACTTGCCTGGGGAGGTCATTCCACCGTCTAATAAATATCTCTCTGCTAGGAAATGTTTCTTGATAACCAGCCAATTTTTTTCTTTGCTTAGTTTCATTTGATTATTCTTAGCACCCAGAGATGATCCTTCTTCCTGGAGGGGCTACAATTCCTCCCCTCCTTCCATTGTTAGGCTAAGATGTTGTGTCATATCAACTGCCAAGATCTGGCCTTTTCCCTGTGGTTTTCATCTTGCTTCTTAAGTTGGCTCTTGCAGAATGCATTATGCTTTGCTGTTTTCTCTATTTCCCTTCTCATGCATATGTATATTTGTGTGTTTGTGCATATTGTAGGGGTGTGTGCATGGCACAGAAAGGCAGTCCTCTTCTTCTGTAGCTTTCTGTGGGTCTGTGAATCTAGATCATGGAGCTTTCATACGAGGCTAAAATCCCAGATGCTTTTCTTCTTTCTTTGCCCTTTTTTTTTTTTTTTTTTTAATCAATAATCATACTGGTCCTTGCATCTCCTCTGATCATTGAGTTTTGGGATGTTTTTCCCACGTGCAACTTGAGTTTGCATTTCACTCTCCTGTTTCTCACCTTGTTCAAAACCCATTTAAAACCTAGTTGATTCACTGGGACCCTTTTCCATGACTTCAGTAGACCTTGGATGGGGCCTGCAAGTCCTTTAATGTTGTTTCTTTGTCTCTTTTTTTTCCAAATTGCATGACATTTGCACCTTTAATTAGCAAACCTTCCCCTCTCCTTTCCCCCATAAAATGTCAAGGCTCACACAGGGGCTGTCCTCAGCACTTCCTTTGTACCTGAGCAGAAACATTGGGATGGGGATCTGCTGGAACAGGGCAGCATCTGTAGTTCTTCAGTCACCTGCTGTTACGACAGAGGAATGTTGTGTGGATGTGCATCTCCAATTACATGTCTAACTTGACACTTGCTGTATTCACTGCAGGTTGTGCATTCCTCACGTACTGTGCCAGAGACTCTGCCATCAAAGCCCAGACAGCACTGCATGAACAGAAGACTCTGCCAGGGGTAAGTCCCAGGGAATTGTGCCTGGGGCTTGTGCCATGGGCAGGCAAATAGGGAATTATCGGGGTGGAAGTGAGGGTGAGAAACGATTTAAATGCGTTTTTCTGCATGTAAAAGAGGAGTATGGATTTGGGCTTAGAACAGGGATATGGAAGCCAAAGCACAGCTCTGCTCTTCACAGAGCTGCTGCTCCTTTCTCCACCTTGCCAAGGCTGCCCTGTGTAACTCTAGGCAAGCCTATTTCTCTGTTGTTCTTTGGTCTCTGTGGTGTGACGTGACATCTTCAGCTATCTGCCCCTGTCACTTGGGAGCTGTGTGCTTTGCAGAGAAGTGCAGGGGCCCAGCCTGCATGGTGGGCATGCTAGAAAACTGAGAGAAGACAAGACAAGGTACCAGACCCTTTTCCTCCAGGTGTGCAGAACTTCCTGGTGTATCTGCTCCTAGTCTGCCATTGCCCTGCAGTGTGCCTGGACAGTTTGTTGGGTGGCTCTATGTAGGACCCAAAATGACTTCTGGTACAGTGGCTGAGCTGGATCAGCTTGTCAGAATATTAAAACCACTTGCCATGTCCCATTGTTTGGAGGAGAAACAGGTTACAGAGGTAAGACCAGGACTGCAGAACTAGCTGTGGTCTGTTCCTGGGTCCTGCTCGCTCCACAGCTGGTTCTGGGAGCAAAGTGCAGTGGGGATCACAGGAGGCCAAGGCACAGGTCATTCCTTGCAGGGAAGTCCTCTGCTTGCTGCTGGTGAGCTGCAAGG
Organism: Merops nubicus; assembly: GCF_000691845.1. NCBI lineage: Eukaryota > Metazoa > Chordata > Aves > Coraciiformes > Meropidae > Merops > Merops nubicus. The sequence continues at coordinate 7,747 of NW_008605920.1, forward strand.
AGTTCTGAGTTGTTGCCATTCCCATTTTGGGATGATTTGAGAGCTCTTACTGGGCAGTTCCCTTGCTGTGCTGAGGGGGTTGATGAAGCACGTTGTAAGGATATGCTGGGAGGTGAGTAGGCGGAGGAGTTGGGTACAAAAGCTCACAGAAGGCCCTGAGTGCTGAAGGCAACAGAATAATTAATGTAAGCCAAGGGTCTCTGGAGAGGGGTTAGGAATTCTTAAACATAATGTTTCCTCTTTAACAAATACAGGTCCAAGTAGCTTCCCTCACCTCTCCCAGGTCCCCTCAGGACCTACATACATATCCTTTTCCGTATTTGTTTACCTGTGCTAATTTTTTGCATGGGCCTGTGTTGGCATTAGAGGGTTGGAAAATGCACATCAGTTAATTACCACATAGAATCATAGAATCCTTTAGGTTGGAAGATACCTTTAAGATCATCAAGTCACTTAATAGGATCTTTACTGTTTCAGGTTATCTCAGGGCAGCAAGTGGGGAGAGTTCAGATAACCAGGTGCTCAAATACTGTTTGAGTTAATCTTGTCTGTGGGGAGAAGGTCAGCCTTTCAGGCTAGAGCAGTGTAATCTGTGCGTGGTGGTCCAGGGCTGAACTGACAGTGCCTATAAGAACAAGTCAGGATGGAGGAGCAGTCATGACGAGTTATGGTGTAGTGCTGTAACACGATGGAGAAGGCAGACATGTCTCTGCCTAGTACCTGCAGAGGGAAATCTGAAAGGTTCTTGTGAAGCTTGGTGGGTTCAAGGCAATCTCAGCGTTGCTGCAGTTCTACATTGGGAATTTGTTGTGTATTTTGCTATGGTCTCTACTGTTTGTGCTCTCAGTGGTTATAGAGTGTTGCATGGAGTAGTATTTAAGGCCACAATTTATCTGTGATGTGATGATCTCAAGGCTATTTATGTTAAGGGAGGTGTACGCAACTGCTTGGGAACAGTGAGAAGTTTTTGCTAGCTGAGTCCTTTTGAACATGTTTGTCTGGAGACAGTTAATGAGCAGTGTGGTGTAATTAAGTTTCAGGATTAAGATGAAGCTGAGCTGTGCTGCATTTGGAGCTGTCTATTTTCAGGCTGGCTATACATCACTTCATCACATTGAGTTTCTCTCTTGGAAAATCCCTCAATGACCGAGAAGGCAGGATTCTCGCTCTTTGGTCGTTATAGTGGTCATTTGGAGATGGTTACTACCAGAATGGAACAGATCTCCATCCTGATGTGCATAGAGTTGGCCTTGGCATGGGCATGGGCTGGTTGACCTGAGGCAGATTTCAGCCCTGTTTTCTTAGCCTGGTTTGCTTGTGTCTGTATAGTGTCGTCCATTCCTATGACCCAGCTGGTCACAGAGAATAGTCTGGAAATGAGTCGCAGGCAGGGGTGCAAGGTAACTGATGGTTCCCTATTTTGGGAACAAGGCTGTGAAATTTTGTCTCTGTACATTTACACCTAGCTCATCTTCCAACGAACTCTGGTGGCAAAGCCTCTCACCAGAAATACAGTGAGGACCCTAGCACAGGACAGAGAACAGACTGCACTGCTGAGATTTCAGTAAATGTGCAATAGTCTCTAAACAAGCAATTTCTTGTTCATTTTACCCATTTTCTATCTCTTTATTGCACATAGCAATATCAGGAAGAAACTTCAAGGGTGTGTGACATCAGTGTATGGTGACACGAACTGTCATCCGAGTGTACGACCAAGCATCAGTATGTTTAGAGACAGCAAGGGATCAAACTGGCATAGAAAGAATGTTGTTGGTAATTCTACCCTTGCCATTGTATCGCAAAGCAACCAGAGATTCCACAAGTACCCAGGTGCCTTCCTTTGTTGGTTTCAACGCAGAGACCAGTGGTTGATCTCAATAGTTCATGAACCTGAATAGAAACAAATGGCTTTCTTAGCCTAGACTGAGGATTTGGTAAAGACAGGTTTATGGAAATGCTTTTATGTGGTTTCTGATAGGTTCTTAGGCTGTGATCAGACAGCTGGAGCAGGACTTCCGGGTTCTCTTCCACGTCACAGGGTAGGCCTGTGTCCAACAGAGGTATTGTTTAGGCCTTCCAGGTCTAATGCTAGTGAAATCAACCCATCTAAGAATGGTGCCATATTGCTCCTGCAGGACCATACCTGCAGTGTAGCTTTCCTGAGGATTTGTATTTATACTTATATTTTAGGTTTTCCACATAAGTTAATAGGCATCACCATGGTCTGTATTTGCTCTTGTAGCATTTCTGGTGTGTTCTTCTGGGTTATCAAAGTTCTTGTTTATTTTTAAATTGAAGGCTGTTGGATATGTGGTAGCTAAATAGAATTTAAACAGTAAGGCTTAGCATCTTTTTCCAAAGGTAGACAGATTTTCGACTTTTTGTAAAGGCTAGTGTACTCAGGGTGTAAAGCAGGAAGACTGTCAGCTGTATGTTGTATTATCTAAAACACATGTGTTACATGGAGAGCTGGTGAGTTGCTGTAAGTGCAGTCTGGGAGTAACAAACGTGTGATTCTTCCTTTGGGGAAGGCAGAAAGGAGCTTCCTAGAACAGAGAGGTAAAGTGCATCCTTTAGCGAGTTAGCAGAAGTGCCTTAGAAGGATGCCAAGTACCTATGCCTGTGCTGTCAACTGGAGTAAGCAGGAAGAATACCCCGCCTTGAGGCTGTGTAGGCAGAGACCTTGTTTCCACACACGGTGGTGTGGGCTCTTGGGTGGGGACAGCAACCTGGGAACCTCAACTCAGCCAAAGGGCTGGCACACAGCAAGACAGGTTTGTGCATCAAAGTGGGAAGCACATAACACCTTGCTCAGAGCAGCTTGTGCTGTGCAGCCTATAGATACCATGAGCCATGTGGCCAGGGCTCTGCCTAGCACCACCTCCTAGCCAGCCTGGCACATGCCTGCTCTCTGCCCTTCACAGCACTTTGTGTCCTAAACGTGCAAAGATCCTATTTTGTTTTCCCCAGTTCTGCTCCCTAAGGGTGGGCTGAGAAACTGCACAATTAAGCCTGAGTCAGTTCCAATAAAGTAGTTTGATGGGCTCCAAAAACTCAACAGAGGTAAGGACAGATCTGCCCAAGGAACAAAACAGAAACCAGCTCCCTTTGTGACCTGAGTCCACAGGTCTTGGGGAAAGACACACAACTCATAAAGGCTGAACAGAGGTAAAGTCTTTGAATCTAAAATGCAGAGAGGGAATCAAGCCCTTATTCTTCTTCCTAAGTCTAGTGTTCTCTTCAGCTGCCAGACAACCTAGCAGTGTTTCACCTTCTTCCCGCTCCCTGGCACATTCCTCCTTGACTTGGTGAAGCGATATTATATCTCAATAACCCATTCCTTTGATTCGTGATTGTTCCTTCACTTTGCTGAGTTCTGAAAGGAATTGGAGAGGTTATTAATGACACGCAGTGATCACATACCAAGTTAAAGCCTCTTGCTAAGTGAAATTTGAGGGAAAAGCAGCCAGCTTTTCAATATTTCGTAGAAACGCTTTGTGTCTCTTTTCATCTGCAGCAAGACAGTTACAAATTACATAAAATTGCTCCTGAAGAAGAAGGGGAGGAAGAATAGAGGGAGGAAGCAGAGGGGGGCAGGTTTGAAAAAGTAATTTTTCTGGCAAGGTACAGTTACAGTTTTATTTCTATGCAGAACAAAGAAGAGCTTACTAAAAGGTAGGCAAGTAAGTGGCAGAAATTGGTATTGATCCAAGCTGGGAATATGGGCAGTTTAAGAGCAGTGATGGGGGTACTGAAATGTGGCCACATCAGGGGGAGAACTCCTGGATGCAGTGATGACTTGGGAACACAGGGACACAGGAATGGAAAATTACAGAGAGCAACAGCATTAGAGCAGAGAGACACTCTGGGAATGCACCAGGGGTTGAGATGCTGCATCACTAACTCAGATGGTTAATGCAGAGACCCAGCAGAGCTTGAGCAGAGGGTATCCCTGTGGGTAGACTGTCTCCTGTGCTGCCAAGAGTGGGCTCACTGTGGGCCATCTGTCAGGATCCACAGCCCATGATGATATAAGGGAACAGAGGTGACTGGAGGGGTTTTGGTAGAGAGGCTGAAGTATCTCATTCTTCCCTTGCTCTTGTACAAGTAATGTTTTGAAGGCAGCCTGGACCAGTATTTCTGAAAGTTTCTTCATGTGAACACTATAGGATATTGTAGCTGACAAAGCTGGGAAACTTGCTGAAGAGTGGCATGGAGGGCCTGAATGTTTGGCTAGGGGCTGAAGATGAGTTCTGCTTGTTAATCTCTGAGGTGGCATCTGCAGTTTGAACCTTTGGGTAGGGCAGGGTGGAGAAGTTCTTCCTGTGTCCATCCTGCAGGTTTGTTAGACAATATCAGCAAATTCATGAGAGCCATGCTGCATTATCAGTAGAAGGTAGCAATACAGAGGCCACGTCAAGGCTGTCTCATTGAAATGGCAGCATCAGGAAATGAAGGGTACTGGGCTAAAGCAGTCTTTGGCCAAGGAGCAACAGAAGTGCCTGTTCACTGCAAAAAGAATTGCAAATGCTTATTCTGGTGGGGATTTAGCTTAAGGGTCTGTGATCTAGCAGTGAGGTAAGGCAGCGGCCCTACAAAATACATACTCTGAAGAGTCAGGGGGAGAGGAAGCTGCCAAGGCAAACATTGTCTCCTGCTGCCTACGGAACTGGAAGGATAATGAAATTAAAGATCAGCACCCGTTCCTGCGTGCTGACCAAACGCACACATTCAGGCCCTGTCTTGTGCACAAGATGCCTCCCTTTCTCCTTAGAAATTGTTGCCCTTTGCACAGTCAGGCACTCGCATCTCCCTGTAGCACAGAGCTTAGACTTTTGTCTCCCAGAGCTGGCCTGTTTCCTGATGAGCTCCTGGTGTGTGCTTGTGAACACACCCACACATGCACCTGTGCACCAACCCACAGGGGCCTTCATCTTTGCAAAGGCACCCGCACTGCTGAGCATGACTATGTATTCCCATCTCCCCAGGACTGTTTGGTAAGCGTGCATGTGGATAAGAGTTTGTGAATGTGGATATAGAGTCACAGAACAACTTATGCTGGAATTGAGCTCTGGGGTCTCTGGTCAAACCCCACTTAGAGCAGAGCTAACTACATCAGATCACTGAGGACCTTCTCCAGCTGAGTTTTCAGTGTCTCCAAGAAGATTTTGCAGTCACTGTGATCCTCCCATCTAGTCTGTGAACACCCCCAAAGTGAATTAGTTTGTCTAATACCAGCCATAACTTTTTTTTTTCAGTCCAGAGAAGAGATGGCTCAGGGGGTTCTGATGGTGGCATGGGACTTGGGCCCGTTTTCAGTGGATATTCCTGTGGGCTTGTCAGTAGTGCAGGAGGTTTTGCATTGCTGGGACAGTTAACGGTTGCCATGGGAACTGGTGCACTTGGCCTGTGTGCATCAGTGGAGGAGAGGGTCCTCGCTGCCATCTGCTTGGCCCTGTCTGCAGCCACCAAAGCTTGTTAAATTAGCAGAGACCTCTTTCCCCCGCTGCTGTAATTAGCCTGCCATGGGGGGAGAAGAGGTGGAGGCATGGCTGCATCAAGGAACTGCCAGTACCTCCCCAGTGTCCCACCCAGACTGACTGCAGCCTGTTAACCTTCCAGCACATTGATGAAGCCTGTGCAAGCTCTCTGCAGACCTGGCTGTCTGTCCAACATGACAGGCTTCCTGTCCCACTCACTCTGCCCTTTGCCAGTTTGCTGAGGTCCTCGGCGGCTCCCACTTGTGCATGGAGAAGCACCTGAGCACGTTCATTGCACCATGTGTACAGTGAAGCAGGATCCAGTATACCAGTGAGCACAGGGAAAGATAGGTGTTGGATGTCTTCTCCAAACAGCCAGACAAGAAAGATCAAAGCCAGATGAGTGTGGCAGTACTCCCAGCTTTCCCCTCTCCAGTTTTCTTGCACTTGCTCAGAGTAACTTGGTGATCCATCTCATAGCATCTTATTCCTGCTTTTATAGACCTGCTAAGCACTTTATGCCTTACTTTGAGCTGGGAGTGGCTTCTGTGATTAGGGCCTCCTTGAAGAAGCCAAGATGGCAAGACCCTGTCTCTGCTGAAGCAAGATCCTGCATCTGATGCAGGACTATGGGCCTGAGCACCAAGCTGTGTATGGGTCCTCAGGCCTGTGGTTTTATGGTGGCCAGAATGATCTCTTGTGGTCTGATCAAACTTGTTTAGAGGAGCTTTTAGGGTTTTCAGTTCCTTCAGCCCTGTGATGCAAGAGGCAACAGGGAAGATCATCTAATGTCCTCTTTGATGCAGTGCTGTGTGGTGCACTGAAACATCAAGGAAGGAGCCCCCTGAGGACAAACTGACCATGGAGTCCTGAGAGACCACGCTTAAATGTGCCTGCTGA
>NW_008605920.1:14157-34111 GCF_000691845.1 Merops nubicus
TCAGGGCTGTAATTGCTACGTTGGGTTGGCTCCCTGCTGTTGTCTGATGTTAATGCACAGTAATGGTGCTGTCACTTCCATGGAGATACCAGGGAGACACAAAGGCTTTCTGAGTCATTGTGATAAGTTGCTTGCCTTCTTCCCAGAGCAGCACTAGCTACAGTGGGGAAAAGCATGTCTGACTGTGTTAAGGGAGAAGGAACACAGTGCAGCAGAGGATCCAAGAGGCAGGGCAGCCAGCCCATGCGTGCTGTGGCTTGCACGCTGCTCAGGAGTCTGCTTGCTGATTCCTGCATGCACTCGGCTTTGGTTGGGCATGGAGGATAACTTCCCTGCTCTGCCTGGTTTGCCTTCTGTGCTGTGGGTAGGGAAAATACCTCCCAAAGAAACTAGTGAGATGAGTCTGAGTCCTCTTCTTGGTGACATGAAGCAATTAGGTGAAATCCTCTGTCTGTCTTCCTGGCTCATGCAAAAAGGGACGTCCTTAGCCATGCAGGCAGGAGCTGTTTGATTTGGTCTCTGGACTTCATATCCTTTTTCTGCCACAGACTTCCTGCATGACCTTCATCATCGTGTGCCTCGATTCCTCCATGTGGAGCACTGTACTTATAATTATCTTTGTTTCCTTCATAATGGGATTGGATGGGGTGAGTTCATACGCAGCCGTTAGAGCTGTGCTGGAATGGTGCTTGGTGTTAATGTTGTTTATGTTTCTGTGTGAGACAACTTCCCTTTCGCAGGGAAGGGTAGTTCTTCTGGACAGGGCCAAGGTACACAGAGATGTCAACGGAAAGATACAAGTAGGAGAATTGAGCACTTAGACTAGCACCAATCCATCACTGCTTGGATTCCCGACAGAAATGGAATCTGAATGAGCAAATCAGCATTTAGATTTAGGTGCTCTGTACAGCTAGAAGTGACTGTGACCATTCAGGCAGGGCATTTTCAGATGGCCAGAAGTGGACCAGACCACAGTTTGCAAAGCTTATGACCCCAGGACCTAATTCTTCCTGCGACCTTGGATGCCTTTTGGTTCCTGGCATTCTAGAGGAGCCAGCCTGTAGTGTTTCCAACTCTCTGCCTCTGACCCTCTTAACACTATGAGGTTCCCCTGCATTCCTGAGGGCCTAGTTTACATCACTTACTCCTAATTAATAGAGAGGCTTGCCCTGCCATCCCAGGGGGCTTCCTCCCTCTCTCCAGCTTTTGCGGCTTGAAAGCTGAGGAAGCAGAAGCTAGAGTTCACTGCTTCTCCTTGGAGAACATGGCTACTGGGTTGCTGAGTTGACAGCTTATGCTGGGCATCGGCATAAACGTGGGGAGCTAGTTCACCTTCAGGAGGGCCTTTTGGGGTGTGGTGAGAGAAATGGTGCATTTTGGCCTTGGTGAAACAAGTAGCAAAGCTTCCTCTAACTTTAGGAGGGTCAGGAATTGTCCTTAGATCCTTGATCCCAAGAGTGTTACAAGGGTGGGGGAACATTTCCTTGAAAGCCAAGCGGAAGTTCAAACAGAGCATAATTCCCTGTTTCTTTATGCTGACCAGATGCTGGAGATTGGGTGGGATGTAATCTAGGTGCTTATCAGCAAAGCCTCTCACTCCTGCCTCTTCCCTAGAAACCTCTAGGCTCCTCTGGGCTGCACTGGTTCTCTTAGCACCAGATATCTCCTCACTGCTCCCTAAGGGCTATGCAGGAAATGTGGCTGCTGTGCTTTGTAGCGTGTAATGCTCTCTCTGGTGATCAGTATAGCTTCGTGTCCCCATCATGCTCACCAGTCAATTCTCACCAACAACCCCAAAGAAGGCAAGCTAACAAAGGCTGTGTGCTTGTGAGAAAAGATAGTAATGCAGATGGAGAAACATATTCTGTGAGAGCTGTGGAGGGCAAGCGTGGCTGTTTTCAGAAGGGGAACGTATGCATCCAGCCAGGAGGGCAAATGTGAGGGAGAAGCCAGAACAGGGCAGTGGAAGCTTTGCCCCATCCCATGTGCTGCCCATCCATTGTGTCCATTCCATTGCTGCATGTGTCAGAAGAAAGTTTCTTAAGTCCAGCTCTTAGTCTGTCATTAGCAGTGGGTAGGAAGGACCTTGAAGTGTGGAGGCGAGGGACTTGAGGGACATTTGGCCTGTGGTGGCATGACACCATGTGCTAAATCTTAATGTGATATTCTTCAGAAATAAAGAATAATAATGCTCAGCTGAATAATTTAATGAGGAAAATAAAGCTCAGCTAGTAGGGCAGGCATAGGCTCATAAATTATTTCCCCAGTTTCTCCATGCCACTTGTATGTTCACATGTTTGCGTTCTTGTGTGGTAAAGGCATGCCGTGTCTGTGCATGTGCATCTACCTGGCAATTAGAATTTAATGTCCTGACTCTGTTGGATTCTGGCCCAGCTGGGCAGGTACAGATACAGCTCTCTTAGAGTCAGGTGTACTCTCTGATTACTGTGCAACTTGAGTTAATGACTGGAAGCCAGAAGAATTTGTACTTCCAGAGTTTGCTTTGCAAGCCAGGAGGGTGTTCTCCCTGCTATCCTGTTTAATATCTCTCTCTCTCTCTCTCTCTCTCTCTCTCTCTCCTCCCCTCTCTCTCTTCCCCCCCCTTCAAATGGAAAGGGTAAAGCTCAACCATCCTTTCTGATTGTTGATATCCTATAAGGGGCAGAGCTTTTTGTCTGAGACCTGTATACAAATTTTAGGACCCCACAGGGACACTTCTCAAGACCTAACAACCTGTGCTGTTGAGTTAAACCTACTGTGGACTTTGCATCTGTAAACTCACACCTCTGCTTGAGGGGCCTTTGATATTTTATTCATCTTTGATGGATAACATGAGGCTTAGGAGGATTAGAGTATTGTTGCCCTGTTTGTGGCAGCCTCTGGGGATCCAGTTCTCTTCAGGGAGGACCATGCCTGCCTCTGCCTCAGCTGGAAGACCTCCTATTTCGGGAAGGAGCAGGCAGAGAATCCTGCTTTTCTCCAAGCCTCAGCATCTGGACAAATTTCTTTTATCTTGTTTTCTTCTCTTTACCCATGTCTTCCAGAGCAGATGAAGACCATCCCAGAGACCAGACCTGTTTGGTGGGTGGCTCTCAAAGTCACTAGAGCTGGCAAGGTCTCTGGAATTGGGCAAACGTTGACCAAAGAGTTGGTCTGCTGTTGGCAGAGGGTGAGTCTTCCTGTGCCCTGGCAAGGGGCTGTACCAAGAGAGGAGCTGTGGCCACAGCTGTGGAGTGCAGAGCAGCCCACATACTTGATCTCACCCTCGGCAGCCCTGCTTCCTCCTGTCTCTGCAGCCAGATGCTGCTTCCAGCCTTGCACCAGCACTAATCCACGTCACTGTGCTGGCATTGGTGCTGGCACCTCTACCGCCAGTGCCGTCTTGAAGGCGTGCCATGGCCTCGCTGCGGGTGTGTGACCCTGCAGGGTGTGCTCCCCCATGGGGATGGTTCAGTAGGACCAGCCATGGCTAGCATCCCAGGGGCATGCCCTGCACCGGACACTTGGCTGCATAGCAGTCCCTGGGATGGAAGGAAGGAAAGGGTTGGACAGATGGGTAGAGGGGGCCCCCCTCCCCAGAGATCATATCAAAATGTCTCTTTTGTGCAAAGTGGAGGGAATGCCCCCAAGAGCTGGTTTCCATGGCAACCACAAATGTCAGGTTCCATGTGGTGAATAACTGTTTCCATGACAACACCTCCTTTACCCTAGGTGCTGGGAGCTGGTGTGTCAGTGCTGTTGGGGGAGGGGACAGGGAGATGTCCTCAGGTACTTAACCCTCTCCCTCACCTCCCCCCATCCTTTCTGACTCCTTGCCCCAAACCCTCAGGCCCAGCTTCCCTTTGGTGGGTCTGTTTTCATCTGGGGGTGTGATGCTCTTGGCTTCCACAGCATCCCTCCCCTCCCCCATATGGATTTGCTCCTTATAGAAGCTGAGATCTGAATCTGTCCCTCCAGCTCCCTCCCCATCTGTTTAGCCTAATCCTGGTTTGGCATCCTGGGTAGAAACAAAGCTGTTTCTCAGTGCTGTGGGAGCAATGGGGAGTGAGGTGGCTAGCTGCCCCTTTTGGCTCCACACTGAGCACTCTCTCATCTGAGCACACATCTGGGCTGCCTGCCCTCTCCCACCCAGCCTGCTGCCCCAGTGCCCCCACTCTCAGATTGCGTAGGCATGTTGCCAGAGGCTCTGAGCAACCATAGGAGCCATTGCCTTTCAGTGAGGAAATCTGAGGCTTTTTGGAGCGATGTCTGACTGCATTCTTCTGAACTCCTGCCCCACATCCCACTCAGCTCATGGGCTGAAAGAGATGCCTGGTCCTTGACAGCTCCCAGAGGGAGCAGCAGCCCAGAGGCTGGCAAGTGGCAGTGCTGCAGTGCACATGCTGCAGCCACATGGCAGCACAGCACGGTGTTAGGAGCTCTACAAATCCATGCAGCTGATGGAGAGTGGCAGAGGGAACCTCAGCCTTTCCCTTTCCCGCAGATGACATGGCAAGTCCTGGGAAATGGAGTTGGAGCTGGCACTGCTGCCTGCTGAGGTACAGCATGGCAGCAGCTTGGCCTTTCTTGGAGGAGCTGCTAGCTGCCAAGCCGCCCAGTATCGCTTCTTAAGGCAGGGAAGGTATTGCCTGAGGCTGGTTCCTGAAGCTTCTGCTCATCCTCCCTGAGATCCACCAGTCAGTGGAAGGCAACTCAGAGCCCCCAGCTGCCACAGGTGCTCTCTCATGTCCATTGGTCAGGCTTCAGCAGTGGTATGCCATGCTATGGCAGCCTGTCACCTTCTTGTTGGTGTCTCCATCTTGTGAACTGCAAAGTTACTTCACAGATTTCCTCCTGCTGTCATGAATGTGGGCTCTAACTCTGGTTTCTGGCCAGTCTGGCCCAGCCACCACCTGAAGGCTGACAGCAGTCTATATTTTGCATGCTGACTTCCAAACGCATTTCAGTTGGTGACTTTTATATCTTGATATGATTTTCTGTTTTGTTGTTGTTGCTGTTTTTCCTGAGGGTGCTTCCTAAGAGAGGGGACAGACTACACCCGGACTTGCAACTTGTGTGCAGGTCTTACCTGTGATATTCTGATTGTTTTTTATTATCATTGTCACTGATTCAAGCCACTGTCAGCCTCTGTGAGGGACATGGAATGAGATGTGCTGTGAATGTGGAAATCTGCCTTGTGTGCTATTCTTCAGGGGAGATTCGGGCTCAGTTGGATCCTGCTAGCCTGGGAAGGACACTGCAGCTTGTCTCTTGCCTTTCTGGGCAGCATAAGACACACATACCTTCCAGCAGACCTGCCCTGCTTTGTAAATCAGTTAAAGCTGTGGGTTACTTAATGCAGCTACTCCTGGGTAGGAGTGTTCTAGCTTACATGTGTGCTCAGCTACCCCTCAGGCTTGGTGCTTGTGTTTTGGTTATTGCTGGTGGCACTAATAGGTGCAAGAGAAGTAAATAGCTCATCTCCACAACCAAGGGAGAGGAGTTTTGTTGCTTTCATCCTCAGCATTCCTCTTGTGGACAGGAGATGTTGCTGGAGAGCAGCACTGCCCTTCTTTAGAGACACTCTGGTGCACAGAGCTATGACTGCAGGAGGGCTGGGGAAGGGAAACATAGCATGCCTGTTTGCTGTACTGCTCCTAGCCAAGTTCAGAGGCAGTCTTTCCTCCCTCCTGCAAGGAAAGTAAGTGCTCCTTAGGTGAGGTAGCCATACCTGCACTGAAGCAGGGCAGGCAAAGGAAGAGCTTCCAGGCATAGTCTTACTTTAGACCACCCTGACCACTGTTCAGGCTCCAACTTCATGGTGATGAGCTGCTTCCTTGGACTGCCTCCTTCGCCACATGGTGTGCCTGCGGAGGCAAAGGTTTATGCATGGTGGGTATTTCCAGGAGATCTGTTCCCTGCAGGCAAATGGCTGAGAAGGGAAAAGCACCACGTTTCCTTTTAGGAAGTCTGAAATCCACGTGGCCCCTTTTCTGAGGGTTGCAGTTGCTATCATGATACCTTGGTTTCCTTCTGTCACTCTTCTGCTCTGCACTGCAGGCAGAAAGGTGCACCGTGGCACCAGTGCCACCAGTACCACGTGCCAGGCAGATGGCCCAAGCTCTAACCCTCTGCATTTCTCTTTCATTGCAGATGGCGCGGCCGATTCAAGTGAAACCTGCAGACAGCGAGAGCCGTGGAGGTAGTTGTCATCTCTCCTTGTTTCTTCTTTGGTGGCTTTGTGGTGGTGAGGGGGGCCAAGCAAAGAGACAGGGTCCTGACCTGGCCTTCCTCTCCCTGCAGTCTGTATGAAGGGATGTGTGTGGCCGGGAGGGGCAGGAAGAAGGTCTAGGGATAGGCTTTCATGGAGAGAGAACCTTCAGCTTGGCACTCCACACAGCTGAGGGCACTCCAAGTCCTAAGGGTAATAATGTGGCTGCCCACTCTGCTCATGCCCAGCCCTTTAGTACCTGAGGGTACTATCAGCCTGACAGTGTCTGCCCCAGCAGGTTACTGAAGCAGATGTGCACTTTGGTGTATGGAGGGTGTAAGCATTTGGGAAGAGGTTTCCTAATCCTTAAACCTGATCATCCCAATAAAAGGCAGATCCCTGCAGCAGCATTGACTTCTTAACTGGTTCGGCTTCCTGCTCTGCAGTTAATTCTTCTGTCTGCAGCTTGCTCCTCTGCCTCCCACATCACTGTTGGACTATCTTTGCCTCTCCAATCTCAGTCCTGCGACAGCCCCCATTACGCTGTCAGTGCTGTTGTAGAAAATAGCATGTGATGGGGAAATAGTGTCTGAAGGGAAAGGATCTTGAGCTGAGGCCTGAGTTGGAGGAGCTGTCAGCCTGCAGGTGACCAGCTTGGTTAGAGTAGTGTAGACTGAGTAGTTCAGAGCTGGAAGATTTGGATCAGGAAAATCTCTGTTAATTTAATGGGGAGCTCACAGCAGCTCGGATGCCTCTTCTAGGTGGGGAAGGTTTGTAGCTCCAGCTCTTTCCAAATTTATGAAGGAAAGCTTCAAAAGAAAGTTTCTCTCCAATCTGGCATCTGCCCATCCATGCCTTGTGCTGTCAGTGCTGCTTCTGAAAGTAGTTTAGTAGTGGGAAGAGGAAATTGTGTGTGAGACTGTTTCTCCTGTAGGGCAGCATGTTCTGCAGGCTGTGTTTATGTGTGGAAGGCTTTTGTCTTAAATTTTAAGGGGTTGCTTCCAAGCAGTTTGTAGTGTCTTTCAATTATTGCACTGGCAGGAACATTAAATATATTTTATAGTATTTTATATGAATGTGTGTATTTGTGGTTATGTGATCCTCCTTAAAAAAAAAAAAAAAAAAGTTGATCCGTTTAAGTCGGATCATTTTTTTTCAAAAAGAATCTGACTTTTCATTATTTACTTGTGGGATAAAACACCTGACTTGTACTGAATTAATTTTCATTCCTTTAACTATACTGATAATCTGTGACATGCCACCTATAGACATTTATCTGTGCATAAAATGATTAGGTGGTCAGTCCTTCCCTCACCACACTGATTTTAAAAATGTGCACCCCCAGATTTCTAATTAATTCAGAAACTGTGTAAGTGTATCTGAGGTTATTCTTAGTGAGACTAAAAAAAAAAATAAAAAGCCATAGGAGACTAAAAAAGACTTTGCCAGTGATACCAGTAGCTCAACTTCACAAAACCATCACATGTACACATTGGCAGACCCCATACAGTCTCAGGCTGTAAGACATGACTGCACACCAGCCCTCACAGCCAGCGATGCCCCACATATGCACGGCTTTTCAAATACATAAATGTGCCAGTTGTCACAAATCTGTAGGCAAATGCATGTTTGCCTTCACCAGTACTGCCCATGTACAGCCCTTGCATTAACCCTCTCACAACAGCGGTCAAGACAGACCAGACAATTCAGGCAGTGAAGAAATGACCACTTTGCGTTCTTGATAGTTAATGTCTCTGACGAATGCAACTCTGGAATCTCTGGTGTCTAGTAGGAAGCTGAGGTAATTTGTGCAGTCTTTCTTTTGCTGGTGGGGCACTACTAGGTGCTCTCTTCTATAAATAGCCACCTGGTATCAGAAAATGTGTTGGGACACATCTCTGATGCTTCAGCTACTCTGTTGAGCTGAAATAGGCCAACAGGTTTAAAAAACAGGATGTTGATTTGGAGGCAAGCTTTTGGTCAAGGCACTGTACTCTGAAATATTTAAGCTTATGAAACGTGCCATAGTCTCTAATGACCACAAATGTTAAGGCATCGGCTCTGGATGATGCCATGGAGAAGGTCATAGAGAAAAGCAGACTTTGGAGTCTGGACACCTCTCTCCCTCCAGCCCATGTGTCTAGCTTCCTTCTAGCTTCATTGCAGAGCTTAGAAACAAGGAGCTCTGCAATATCCACAACAAACTGAAACTTTTCCTGAGGAAGCAGCATCATGACAGCACCCTATATTTGTCTGAATCGGGTTGCTCTTTCCAAAGATTTCTGTTGTGATGTTCCATTTGTCAGAGAAGTAGATGAGCAAGTTTGCAGATATGGGAAGAATCATTCCCTGTAGCAATAGCCCCATGCTGGCAGGAGGTAAAACAAGGATTTGGGGCAGAGCAGAAATACTTGGGCTAGGAATTTATCAGGGGAACAACTGCATGTATCAGCAAGGCTCTGTTCTGTATTATCCTTGAAGGGAACCTCTTTTATCCTCTCCAGCAACTGACGTCTCTCCAGTTAAGTACCCTGAATTAAGTACATGAAGTTAAAGCACCAGAATTTATTTCCTGGCCTAAGAGAAGCTAATTTTTGTGCCGAAGGGGCAGTTTTGGCCAAGCATTGCAGGGACTGTGTGGGATATTTGGATGCTCAGTGTTACTGCACCATGCATAAGGAATTCACTAGTAAAAAGATGCTGTCTTCTTTAGTTCATATTCCAGTGCAGGCTTTGTCAGCTCTTTTTTCCTTTCACTCATGCCTCTGTGAGCCTGGGAGTGCCAGGAGGGGAAGGAGTGAGGCGGCAGAGAAGCTTGTCTGTGCTTCTTGTGAGACCTGGAGCACTCGGCTTCACTGATGTGATATGACAGCTGGCCCATGCCCATTAGCACTGCCTTAGAGACAAGGAAGCTCTCTGCATACCCGAGGCGATTTGCTTCGTCCCATCCACAGCCAGCTGGTTGAGTGGGTTTCCTCCCTCTCCCTCATCCTTGCTGCTGACAGCTGCTGGCCAGATGACCTAAATCCACTGGGTTTAAAGAGCAGCAGTGTCCAGTGCTTGTGTGCTCTCCTCTTTTTCTCATGGATGAAGCATTCAGCCTTAACCCCTCACTTGTTCCTGTAGTGTCTTCATCAGCAAGCTGCTCTGCACTGGCCCTCCTCCTGCTGCCTGGGTGACTGACTGTGCCCAGCGTGTGTTTCCATGGGAACTCGACAGTCTGAGATCAGAGACAATTTTCCTGGTTGCTGGACAGCTTGGGAAATTGCTAATCAGAGGGTGAAAAACAAGAGCTGCAGAGAAGGTGAAGGAAAAATGTTAAGAGGAGGTTGTGCTGTTACAAGTAGGGGAGAGCAGATATTCCAGTGCTGCAGGAGTCCCTGTTGGGCAGCCAAAGGAGCCAGTGGCCCACAGCAGTGGCTTGAGGATGCCAGGTGATTTGGGATCAACTGCTTCAAGAGTGGTGACAGCAGTCATCAGCTGAAAGGGATTGCAGGGTTTTGGCCCAGTTGTGGAGAGATGAGGCAGCTTGGTAGGGGAACACCCCTGTTTGGAGGCTGCCCGAAGCAAGAAAGCACTAGGTCATGGCTTGGGCTCCAACACGTGGAGAGGGAGAGAAGTCAGCAGTAGAGGAGCCCTTTCACAGGTCCTCAGTTGCTGCAAAGAGGCATCGACGGGGAACAAACCTGGATCCTTGTCTTACATGCAATTTTGGCAATTAGGCTGTATGAAATGAAAATAGCTGTGAAAAAGATCTTGTGTTGTTAGTGACTTTACCCCATTGCTGTTCTGGGCATTCAGAAAAGATTCAACACCAACAGGTCTGTTTGTTTATATTTGCCTTTACAGCTTAAGTCCCTAAGATATCATAGGTTTAACCTGTTCTGCATAGCTAGGAAGGCTGGCATTTTAAAATTCTGAAATAAAAAAATTAAAGTTGAAATTCCCACATAAACAAAGGACTTCTAAAATGTTCTGTTAATGAGCCCTGTCAGATAAAAGAAGACCTGCAACAAGACTGCAAGAATGGAGACTAGCATCCACTGTTTCAATGGACCTTTCCCAAATGGCAAGTACAGAAAAATGCTATCAATCCAACAGAAATGGTATGAAGATGAAATGATAAGAATTATCCAGGAAATTTCAAGGCTCTCTGAGGAAGAAAACAAACAGTAACCCATAGTTTAATGTAGCTCTTATTGCAGGTTGACAAGGTCCTTTCTCGTTCGTTGCCTCCCTTGCAAAGTTGTGGCCTCTGGCATCTATAAAACTCTTGCTTGGCAGAGACTTAAGCTTTGGGTGACTGTGGTAACCATCAGATCTTTGCACTGAAGTAGTCATCAGCCAAAACTGGGACCACTTATCCAAGTCTCCACTGGTTACCCGCTATTCTTCCACAAAACCCTCACTTTACACAAAATCAGATGCAGAAGGCCAATGTTAAAAAAGTAACATTATGTAGCTGTATGTTCCCCCCACCCAGAATTCCAGCTTTTACAATTTCTAACACAAATTACTTTCTCAGTTGTCTTGACACGCTTCTGCCACCTTGACCCAAACAACTAGACAACCTGCTGGGGTCCCTAAAAAGCAAGGCAAGACTATCAAGTGCATTTCTGGCTGTTAAATCTTATTTCACAATTATTTGTTTCTTGGTTCAAAGAACAGAGGGTTATTTTACAGCATCTAAAGTCAGTACAAGTATTTCCCAGTGTGTTTTTCCCCTTTGTTGATGTGTTTTTTGAGAAAATCCTGCTGTGTTTGCAATCCAAAGGCTGCAGCATGGTGAAATAAGGCCTGGCTGCAGCTTCAGTGTAGATTCAGGGTAGAGGAAGAGGAAACACTGCAGAGCTCAGCTGCCAAACTGGAATTGCATATGGCACCAGGTGATGTTAATGGGAGCGCAGAGCCACTGCTCCTTTACTTTCCATTTTCCACCTCCCAGTGAATGTGTTCCTGACCAGTCTCTTTTTTTCCCCACTCCCCTTCCAGTCAAATTTTTCACCTTCTGTATGTGCTATGTTTTTTGCTGGTTTGCACACCAGCGTTTCTGAGCTGGCTCTTGGGTGGGGACAGATGCTGTCTGACTGCTAAGAAGGCAGCTATACAGCACCTGGTTTATTAGCTTTTGTGCCTTAGCTGCGGGTTATTGGCATTGCCAGAGCACTAAATTTTGGATGGACTCAATCAGCTGAAATAGTGTCTCCAAAATGCAACCATAGTCATGCAGGTGGAGGGTGAAATGCAGACAGAATTAAAAGGACAGTGGAAGAGGATGAAATTCCCACAGGTTTAGTTGTCCAGGGAATCATGAAAATAGGGACTATAGGAAATTTGGCCTTTAAAAAATAGAGAAGGCCACATGTTTCAGCCATGTCGGTGATATAAATCAGGAGTATCTGTCTGGGATTGGGTAAGAGCCTTAGATGCAGCACTTTTAACCTTTTATATGTGATATCTGTTCCACATGCATCTAGTGCCTTGTGGAGAACTGTGCCTGCATGAGCTTGTGCTTCGGCTCTGTGGGGTGGTGCAGCCATGCAAAGTGGCTCCCTGTGGTGTCTGCATGGTGGAAGAATGATCTGTCTGCAAATCCTTCTTGCTCACTGAGGAATTTTGTTTCTGAAGGCACCTGCTGAGCCTAGGTCAATGTGCAAGCATGCTCCTGTGCATGCCTGAGCCTGTGTGCTTGTCCGTTAATGTTGTGTGTGTGCATCTGCTTTTCTGCAAGGGACCAATGGCACGTGTAGATGCTTCCTGCATGTGTTCCCCAGTGTGTCTGGATGTGGCAGAGGGGAGGCAGACCGCTTACTTACCGGGGTGGCAACCATCCTCTAAGCCAAGGAGAGCGTGGAGAGGGCAGGGTGGGGGGGCTTTGCAGGCAGCGTGGATGTGTAATGTGTCATCCACTCCTGCCATGCGTATGCACCACCACCCCTGCAGCCTGCTCTGCTGCTGTAGCTCCAAGACCTGTTGTTTTTCAGGTCACTGCGCTCTCAAAGAGATATCAGCATCCACGCTATTTCCCCTGACTTGCGTCACATTACATTGGTTTTGTTTGAAGCCATCCCCTCTGATCCTGTCACTAGCAATAAGGAATCCTCTCACTGCTCCTCCCAAGCCATATCCTGACACATTCACTCCTCATGGGTCATGTATCCCCTGCATGTTTGAGACAGCGGGGGAGGGTTAGCTCTGAAGTTGGCGCAACTATCTACATGAAAATTCTGGAGATTGGGCTGGCATTTAGGATGGGATTTTAATGTGCTGTTTTAATAGCTGTTCACAGCAATCTGTGGAGGATGTTGTCTCAACCACTGCTGTGTTTGTGCTTTTCTGGATGGCATCAGGCTGTGTGATGGGGCCCTTTTTGTACTGACAGGGGTAGAAAGCATGTTGTACCTTTCATTCCACCTCCACACTTGACAATCCCCACAAAATCATAATCTTCACTTCTACCTTCTGATAGAGAAACCCAGAAGTACCCTGGGCAAAAAGTCCTGGGTGTGTTGGCCAGCCTGCCATCCCCCCACCAGTGTGATATGGGTACAAAATATCCTTGAAGGTGGGGGTGGGTACCATGGAGCTGTTTGTTGGCCCTCACTAAACTGTCTTCCATTTGGTTGATCCTGTGGTGAGGCAAATTGGGACCTAGGATGCCAGCTTTTATTCAGGGCCTTAGAGGACTGTTTGGTAGACATACTGGTTAGACTGGCGTAGGGAAGAGCAAATTAAAGCTAAGACGTTTGGTTACGTAGCAGCTGTGGAAACAGTAACCTTGGAGAGAAAGAAAAGGAAACAGAAGCCAACAGTCGTGGAATTTATTCACCCTGCCTGGGTTGATCTGCTGTATTTCCTAAGGTACCTCTTGAACTTCATATATTGTTCAATAAAGGTATAATTTCCCAGGCACTTTTTCTTATTGCCGTTTGTATTGGATCAGACAAAGGAAAGTGCTAATGGATAGAAGGAAACAATTTACCTTTTTTTCCTTTGGGGACGGTAGGACAGGGGAAGCCACAGAAACCTTTGCAGGTGTGAGGAGCTTGGGAGGACCCTGTATACTCATCCCTGGAAGCATTTTAGCCAACAGCAAATAATTTCCATACCAGGCATGTTTTCAACACTAGGCTGTTTTGTGCTTAAGTGTCCCTAACCTGCTTTGGACTGCAAGCCTCATAGAAGGTTGATATTTCTGTGTTTGCCCCTAGGGGACAGGAAGCTCTTTGTGGGCATGTTAAATAAGCAGCAATCTGAGGATGACGTGCTCCGGCTCTTTGAACCATTTGGGGTCATTGATGAATGTACCGTGCTCCGTGGACCTGATGGTAACAGCAAAGGTGTGAACCCCTCTGTGTGTTGTGCCCTTTCTCCCTGCTCTTCGGGTAGCGCTTACCTGCCTCACCACTTGTGCCTTTTTTCTACTGGGGCACTTATTCCCCCACCCTGTCTTTATGAGAACCTATATCACAGCCAGGCACAGGGAGCAGGGCAGGGAGAGTTGTCTTCTTCGAGGAAAGATTGGGGAAGATAGGCAGAGACCAAGGTGAAAGGAGGGGGAAGCACAGTGTGATGAGTAGCTGAATTATCAGATCATTAGTGAGCCTGTTGGCTCAGTCTGGCTCTGCAATTTGAAATGTTTGTACCCACAATTAGGAGTGCATAGACAATTTGGGGAAGAGGTAATCAGGGGCAAGGGTGGAGATGGTGACATCACCTATAGAGTATGTCATTGAAGTAACAATTTGAGACCTTTTCTGTTTTTTTCCAGGGTAGAGGACTTGGGATGAGTGATCCTTTTTGTTCCCTGCTTTCTTAGGGTGGCTTTCCTTTGCCCTGCCTGAGATCCAGATACTGTCTCTTGTGTACTAATGCAAGGGGCACTTTCACAGCAGTCCTGTCACTGCAATCTCCTATGCTCTTTCTGTCCCTTTCCAGGCTGTGCTTTTGTAAAGTTCTCATCTCACACAGAGGCTCAGGCAGCAATCCACGCACTCCATGGCAGCCAGACAATGCCCGTGAGTATAAGGCCAGGGTACCTACCTTCTTCCTAATTTTCCCATCATCCTTTTGCAGGGGCCTCCCCTCACTATCCAAAACCACAAAAGGTTCCACGGCAGTTTCTGGTTTGCGTGTTTTGGGGGTGGGGGTGGTGGTGTGGGTGCACATCTGTGCTCGTCTTTGAGAGCCATCCCGTCTCCTGGACTGATGTGTGTATCTATGTCTGTCCAGGCTAGTAGTGACAGCACTTATAACTATAAAGGCTAAATAAAAGAGAACCAAGAACCAGTCCATAGATTTGTCTTGGAGACAGCTACCTGGAGTAGTTAAAACCTGAGCAAGTGCAAGCTAGCAGTTTAGCAATGTGAGCAGTCAGGACTCCAGTGTCTGAGCACACTCCCATCCTTCTCAGGTTTAGGCAGAAGAGGAGGCCTCTGGGGGACTGCTGTGGCTATCCAGCCAAGCTCATGGTGGTGGAAATGTGGTGCTTGTGGCTGACAACTTCCTAGGTATTCCTGTCTGCACCTTCAGATGGTGAATTCAGCCAGGGATATGTGCACCCACATGTGCAGCTGTGCAAGGCCCGGGGTGTATGGGGAGGGGTGGGAGAAGGAACGGTTGGATGGACAGATGGACGGGGAAGGGCACAGCCTAGGTTCCAGGCAGCTCCTGAGCACTTTCACGCCAATATTTGCTCTTCTGCTCCTCTTCCCACTCCTCTCTGCTGCCCGTTCTGTCCATCCCACCTTCTCTGACTGCTGGCTCTCTGGCTGTCCCACTGCCTCTTCTCTCCCTGCCTCCTTTCTCTGTCTCCTCTCTCTGTGCCTAGGGCGCCTCCTCCAGTCTAGTGGTGAAGTTTGCTGACACAGATAAGGAGAGGACCCTCCGTCGTATGCAGCAAATGGTGGGGCAGCTGGGGATTTTCACTCCATCTCTCACCTTGCCGTTCAGCCCTTACAGCGCCTATGCGCAGGCTGTGAGTATCACCCGGGGGGGGGGGGGGGGAAAGAGGGCCCCTTTCCCTGGGTGGTTATTCCCCGGGGGGGGGGGGGGTGGAAAGGCTGCCCCTTGTCTATGGGGGCAACACTGTACCTGGGCTGGGAGACCACAAATGGGTCTCTGTAATCAATGTGTGAAAGCTTCCCAGCACCTGGGAGTTATTCCTGGCTTCAGTTTTTCCAGTCAGTAGCCTAATCCTTGTGCATTTCTCTCCTGCCTTCTAAGAGCGAGGCTGGATTTCTCTGGTGTGTAGACTGGCGGAGGTGTCTGGGAACAGGTCAAGCATGACCCAGTGCCTTTCTGTCTTGTTTTGAGGACAGCTCAGAGCCATGATTCCTGAGTGATGTCTGCCTGACATGGCAGTCTGCCAAAATGTGAACTGTTCCTCTGGGTCTATGGCACAGATGTGTCTCTGTGGAACACCATTAGAGTCTTGGGCCCAGCTTCATGTGTTTTTCTCCACTGAAATTCTCAGGAGGGCTCTAATCCCCCCCAGTACTGCCCTTGGCTCCTAGGATTTTCTCTCTTGGCTGGTATGACTGTGAGGTTTACAGGATGCTGGAGAGGGAGCAGTAGGTAGCAGAGGGTGAGTGTTGTTTCAGCAGTCTGGCTTCCTCTGGCAAGACTGACTTTACTCTGGATCTTAGTGAGAGAGCCTCATTGTCTTGGAGTGATGTTGGTGATTGCCATTGGTGTTTGAGGTAGGTCCCAGACTCAACAAGTCCCTGATCAGCTGTGGTGGAGCTTCTTTTGGGTCTTCTTGGTGACTGTCACTGTCTGGTTTCTGCTACCAAGTGTAAAGCCCATGGAAGGAGGCTCAGAATTTGCTCAAGGCATGAGAGATGCTTGTGTCAAACAACTCAAAAGTAGATACTGTAACTGAAAGTTATTTTCTGGGCGGAGGAGTGCAAATAAACCTGTTCTCATCTATGTGGACACTTCTTACCTCTGTCTTCAGTGGCTACTTACTCTGTTTCCCTTCCATCAACATGACAGAGGAGAAACTGTTTCTCAGTTCTTGGCCATTTCCTCTCAAAGAATCCCCAGAAACTGCCAAATGCCATAGAATCACAGAATTGTTGGGAGAGACTTTTAAAATCATCAGGTCCAACCATTAACCCAGCACTGCCAAGCCTGCCACTAAACCAAGTCCCTCAGCACCACATCTACACGTCTTTTAATTCCCTGCAGGGATGGTGACTCCACCACTTCCCTGGGCAGCCTGTTCCAGGGCTTGACAGCCCTTCAGGTGAAGAAGTCTCCTGCAGTGTCCAACCTAAATATCCCCTGGTGCAACTTGAGGTTGTTTTAAGTGTGTGGCAAGAGCGTGGGGTAGCAAAAGAACAGAGACAGTGCATGTGAAGCTCTATACTGTTGGGGAATTTTGGGAACAAAATGTAGAACTTGTCCAACACAGATGATTCTTCTGTGTCATGAGGCTGAGAACAGCTATATTCCAAGCACCAAGGCTTCCATCAGAATTGTTTAGAGGGGAAAACCCTTTCTGATGAGACACTGTTATCTCTTGCCAGGACCAATCTTTTCTATCTGGCCCTGTAATCCACAGGCCAGCTATACATGAGGTTGTAGCTTAGCTGAGCTGTAGGTCAGCTGTGAGATAATAATGTGGGTGTATCTTCTACTGTAATCGAGATGGCAATAACCTGGGCATGGTATAATGGTGAAAGAGGCAGGAATGGACCACACAGTGAGGTTATGATGCAGACAGTACTTTATTAGGTTATGGTTCAGGATGTGTAGGGGAGAGGAGCAGTGAGACCTTCTAGACTTGATCTTTAAGTGCCCTCCAGTCTTCAGAAACGCTTGCTGATGACAAGAAGCCGATTAGGCCCAGGCTGTGCTCCTTGCTTTTCAGTTGTGTTGGTAAATTTGCTGCTTTGTCTGATTCTTCACTGGCCCTTTTGCTCTGTGACTTAATTTTGGCTTTTGTCTTGATTCAAGACTCAGCCTGTATCCTATTCTTTCAGGTTTTTTTCTTCCTGTTACTTTCCACTGGTTTTGGTTCTCTCTCCTTTCTGAGGCACTCACACCTGATTGTTTGATCTCTTGCATCATCCAGCCTTCAGTCTCCTTTCTTCTGGAGGAGAGATCCTAGCCAGTTTTCATGTCCCCATCAGAGGAAAGCGTATCAGCCCTTTTCAATGCCATCTAATATCTCTGCAAGTGGGGACAGAAGGGAGGGATTTCCTTGCTGAATCTCCTTACAGCACCTCCACATGTCCTGCCATGGGCAGCTCTTGGGAGCTGGAACCTCTGGTAAGCGAGGGCTCACAGGCTCTCCAACATAATTCATGTTTGCATGGTGCAGGGCTTGAAGCAGACTGTACCCAAGGCTGTGCACAGGCCCAGGAGACACAGCTAAACAAGTATGTGTATAGTTGAATCAGACTGAGAGGAGCAAGTGCTGCTGTGGTGAACTGATGCGTAACAGAAATTGGTTCTTACATTCACCATTTAATATGCTAACAACTTTCTCTCCCTGTCCCTATGGAATTGCTGCTTCACCAAGTCAAATCAGTCCCCAGAGTCCCCAGCCTAGGAAGAAATTTGGAACCTGGGTTGTTTGGTTTGGGGGTTTTACTTTTTTTCTCCCCAGTTGGATGCTTTAAATTTGTATTAATTGCATTTTCCTTTAAAAAGTATCTCAAATTAAACATGAAATAATCACAAATTATGTTAGGTCTAAAGTTATTCTGATCTATTCAAATACACAAAAGAAGGTATTCAAAACAATAAAACAGTACATGTTAGCTGATATAGTTTGTAAGAAAAATTCTCATCTGGGAAATATGACTGACTAAGCATCAGGAAGCAGTTTATTTCAGTGCTTAAACCAGGTTTTGATCCCAGGTGCCTCTTCTGCAAGTGAAAAATGGGTGTTTTCTTCTTCATTTCAGTTTAGTCAGGTTGAATTCACTGATTAGTTTGGATAGAATCAGGGAACTGACTGGCAGCGGGAAAATAATAATCTATCAATACAAAAGAGGCCTGAGTTCTTAAGTTCAGCCAGTGCAATTTACTAACTCTTATAATGCTTGCATATTTCTTGTATTTTGTATGTCAGTTCAAAACACAAAACACAGTTTGTTCACCCCCACCCACCATTTTCTTTCTGCTCTTATGGTTCCTTAGGGTAATTTTACTTAAGTAATGAAAACAATTTCAGAATGCTAGTTTGGTGCATGTGCAGTCAGATGCAGGCCATGTTGCAGCCAGAGCCTGGCACAGAACAGGCATTAACGAGAAAAAAGAAAATCAATATTCCTCTAGTAAATAAGAAATGCATTTGTTCCTGCATCCTTAAATGGGAATGGAGTGAAGATGGGACTAGGAGTATGTGCAGATTGCTTGCCAGAATGAACCCTTCCTTAGCAGAGTTTTGTGCTCTCAGGACGGCTGCATTTTGCTGTAATCCTGGCTCAGAGGGAGTGGTTCCCAGTAATGTGAGCAAGTCCTGCTTCGGGGGAAGCACTCCAAAGACAGTGTGGCGGCAGACAGATGAGATGATTTCAGGGTTCTTGCTTTCTGGAGTCAAGTGGCAGTGAACCCCTTTGCTGTCTGTCAGTCCTGCCTGCAGAGCCCCTGCTCTGTGTTGTGCCTGGGAGTGTCCCACCTCTGCCCCCAAAAGGGCTCTCCCTATCCCCGTGCTGCCCTGCAGAGTCAGTTCCACCCCAGTTGCTTTGCTTGTGCCAGCTTACAAAGACAGCAATGCCATGAAATTAGGCAATTCCTGTTCTTTTTACACAATAGTAGTAATCAGCTTCTGGTTGGAGGAAACTAAGAGAAGGTTTAGCTACCCATGAACTTTTCAGAGTTACCAGACTCTCCAGCTGTGACTTGGGCCACACTGGCTTACTGACTCAGCCGTTTGTGGATGAGGCAGGTTACTTGAGTGTTGTGTCTTTATGTTGCAGAGCAACACAGTGGGATATAGTTGTAGTTAATTTAAGGAGGGTGTGTTTTTATCTTGGGTTTTGCCATGTGCCACTTCCCAGCTCCTTCTGGGCAATTGTGCAGTTTACAAAGCACCATGCCTGTGTCTCCCCTGCTTTTCTTGCTTGAGGGTGAAGATGGGCTTATAAAGGGTCTACATACTTTTGCATCCACAACCAAGTCTTTATTGCCACTGCACTCTCAATGCAGTCTTATTTAATCATATGCTCCAGAGCATGAAATGATGGCCAGAGAGGACCAGATGGATTTTGTTTTTCTTTCCTCCTAACTCTCCTCCCAATTTCACGTCCTACCCTCCCGACCCTTCTTTTCACAGTATGCGTATCTGCCTGCTCAAGTGTGTTCTGGGACCACACGGAGCCACCATCCCCCAGCCCCAGAGGAAAGACTGAGCTCAGTGGATCGTGGGGCAGACCTCAGACGGCAAAGCATGCCCTCAGAGCTGGGCCTGGATAGGCATCTGGTTGTATGGCAGACTGCACAGAGCACACGAGCTCTGCATATCTTACAGCAGCGCAGTCTCCTTATTTAGGTTGAGCAAAAGGAGAGGGCTTTGGACCCCGTTCCTCAAGGAGAAGCTGCGTTGTTTAATACCTGGCACTGTCAGGGGAAGCGGCGGTGCTCAGAGAAGGGGCTGGGGCTGGGAGGAAGGGTTGCCGTAGGCCCTGTGGTGAGATGGTTGCTGCTGGCTGCCGGGAGCACGCCCGTTTCCCCGCCCCTTCCCCGCTGCGGGAGCTCTCCCGAGGCCAAGGGCTCACCTGCACGGCCCGGCGCACAGCCGGCTGAGCG
>NW_008605921.1:0-5656 GCF_000691845.1 Merops nubicus
TTTTTTAATATATATATATATTATTTTATTTTTATCAGTTTGGGCATATTGTTTGACAGAGCTGATAAACAGAAATAAAGTAAAACATAATGTTTTTCACCTCTCTAGGTAATTTAGAAATAGTTAATGGCAGGGAGATAATTTGATAGGTATGTAAGGGTATTTTTCCTTGGTTAACTGGGCCTTGTTTTAGTGTAAGATCTACCTTTAGGGCAGGGAAGGAACTAACAAATGAGTTTGGTAGGAGGGAAGCAAATTTTTAAATAGCCTTTCGTTCAAAGCATCTATTTGGAAATATTTTGGGTATGATTTTCCAAAAATGAAAGCGACAACAATATACTTCTTTTATAACCATTGCTTTTAAAACCCTGTTTTGCTCAAAATCATCAAGTCCTTATGCATTAGGAAACAAAACATAACACTTGATGGTGTCAGTATAAAAATGTCCTTTCTGGACTGCAGTTATAAGTTTAAGTCAAACATGCTTCAATCATAATTCTGAATATTGGGCAGTAAAACAGCATAGATGTTTGCTGTGCAGGGATCTATATGTTGCACAGCATAATAGCTACATTTGAAAGCATCTTTCAGTTCTACAGGCACGGAGGGAAATGTTAAATTTGTCCTGTAATTGCTGAGCAACTTGTTCTTCAGCTATTTACCATGATGCTGCTTAAACCTTTTAAGAGGAGAATAGTTGCTGAACTGGAAAGAGCAACCTCTTAGTGAAACATTGGCACTACTTGTGTACTTTCAGCTAGGAACAAATAGCTTATAAATCTATAGCTAGCTATATATATTTGCATACAAATATTAGTAATTTAACTATTTTTATGATGTGCAGTAAAAGCCATTAACTATTTTTCAAGGGCTGACAGACATGCCTCTAATCTTCAAAAATTCCAGTGTCCAAGAAATGTCTTTAAGCAGTAACTCATAAAGGTACAAGTTGAAGTCTTGACCCTGTTGTTCAGGGATTCTGTGGAAACAGAGATACTGTTTGTGTTATCTAGATATTTTTACTTGTTTTTTTTTTCTTTGATTTCTTTGTGAAGGACGTGCATTTATACGTGTGTAATAAAAATCTGCAAACTGATACCATGTTTGGCTCTTCATTGGAATTCAGTTTCTTCTTTGTCTCAAATAGCAATAACAAGCAGGCTAGAGAAGTTCAAAGAGGAGCCTTTGGTCTTCCAAGTTGCATGAGGAAGTGTTACCAGGCACCTGATCTCCCTTCGGAGGTTGTCCTTCTGCAGACCTGTGCAGAGTGCACCGTGGGTTTCTGTGTGTGCCGAAGGCTGATGTGCTTCTCAGAAAGGACGGGGGTAGAGCAAGCGCTGTCCTGGTTCTTGTGCGCTCTCAGCACCTCTAGCAGTTTCTTTTTTTGTGGACACCAAATCTGTCAGTCAGGCTTCTGCCTGCTGCAGGTTGGTAGGCGGCAGGGAAATAAGAGAATTAATTATTCAATGTGGTTTTGTGCATTATTGTGACACCTCTAAATATGGATGGCGCATGTTCGTGTGTTTGAAACAGGATTCATGTTTAGTGCTAATGGAGAAGGATGGTTGAGATGACATTCACCTTCACCTCATATTTATGCAGAAAACCTTCTCCTGAACCTTCTACACTACCAAGGAGCTGGAGGACAGGTATTCTGCATCGACAGTGTGGGAGCAAAGAGACTTTAATTTTATTCCATAGATTCAGTCCTTTGACAAAGTCATGGAGTAATGGATACATTGATGTTCACATCCACTTACATCAGCAATGAACAATGTTAAACATTTATTGTTGGCAAAAACTGCCCATCTATTTCAGGTTTTCTTAGTCTCCTGGGCAGACTGTGTTGCGAAATAAAAGATGAAATCACTTTGAATAGATTTTTGTTGTTTTTTTGACTACTTTGACAAGAGGCTTTAAATCCTTGCAGTTTAGACCACTAGAACTCAGCATTTTTATATGGTTAAAAATAGTGTATGTGCAAAAGTGAGTTGTTTGATTAAATGAAATGTGATTTTTATAAATACAATAATGCAAATGACTTTATGTATGAATATTTTATGTATAAACTGTTAATCTGTTGGTTCAGATAATCCATTATTAAACTGAATTTTCAGGAAAATATTGAACAGTGGTCTTTATTTCTTTATTTATTTGTAAAGAAGCAACTGTCAACAGGAGTCCTACTTACTTCACATAACAGGGATTGCAGGAGGGAGAAAGGTAAAAAGGAAGCAGAAAAACTAAAACTGCTTGTAAACGTCACTCAAACTAGGAACCATGTCAGCTGAAATGCTCAGTATGAACCAGTATCACCAGTTCTACTTCCATTGGCATGTAGCCTCTTTTCCCAGGCAGAACCAGTCCTTAGGCTTGTTTGCACTTAAGGGGCTTTGTTGCAAGACCTTTCCTAATTGTCGTTCAGGATACTCCTGGTCTTCCACAGTTGTATCCAAACTGTGGCACAAATGTATGTCCCTCTTGTGAATTTTAAGGCTTTGAAGACTGCAACTATTGCCCTTCAGATAAAGTCAGAGTTGGTCACTCTTTAAACTGCTGTTCAAGTAAGACGTGGTGCAGTATGTTTCTGTGATGCAAGGAACATGCATGCAGGGCAAAATCATGTTAAAGAATCTTTCACAGTTTGGGATTCCTGCATGATGTATTTGAATAGCTGGGTCTTGTATAACATGCTAGTGATTACTTGTTATCTGCCAGGCAGAGCAGCACCTATCTTGCATTTATTATTTTAATGTCACATATGGACATCACAGATTAATATTTCTGAAACTTGTGTGCGGGCTAAACATAATTTCTGTTCTTGGTTCTGTGTTTCCAGTCCGGGACCGTGAAGCTGACCAAACCCGTGGCTTTATGGACGCAGCAGGATGTCTGCAAATGGCTGAAGAAACATTGCCCTAATCAGTATCAAATCTACAGCGAGTCCTTCAAACAGCATGACATAACTGGTAAAGTATGCACTGTCAGAAATATTTTACTTACTTAAAATATGGTAAATTGTTTTACTTAATTGTTAATAGATGATGACTGTGCACTGAGGGCTTTCTGTTGATTGTATGACTAGATGGTTGCAAGGTGTAGAGCAGGGGGAATATACCAGCTTTCATAGAATGTGGTAAGTGATTTGCCCATCTCTCTAAAAGATAAATTTCTTATTATTCAGGGTTATTATAATGAGAAAAGAAGTCAGTCTGTATGTGGGTAAGGGCCACACCCTGTTCTTTCCAAATAAATAAAAAAGATTCCAAACATTAAGAAACGTCCTATGAGGAAAAATGTAAACATGTAAATGAGTTTTTTCATTGGAGTGTTTCACCTTGAGTTTAATGGTGGTGGATTTTTTTATTGTTGTTGGTTTGGGGTGGTTTTGTTTGTTTGTTTGTTTTTTTGTGTTTTTTTTTAAATGAAACTTAGTATCCCTAACGTGTAGGATGGGGAGCAAGCCCAACTGAGCCACTCCCTGGGGCTGAAGCAGGATTGATACAGCAAGTCCATTTCTGACAGATGTTTGTCTAACTTTGTTCTGGAAAATTTGCAATGGAGACTTTTATATCTCTCTACTCCAAAATTTTATGGTGCTTAAAGTTGGTATTTCCTGGTATCAATCTAAACTCTTATTTCCAGCCAATGAAACTGATTTCTGTCCCAAGCACAGCTTAAGTACAGTTGTTTTTTCTTGTAGTCTTTCCCTTACTGAATAGGGGCCTACCCACTTGTGCATACATTCCTTGTCTAATCTAAAAAATATTTGTCTGTTCTGTTGTGGTTTGTCCACGAAATACCCGCAGGACCTCCAGAGCTTCAGCACTTGGTGTCTTGTCTTAGAACAACAAAAAAAAAAGGCATGATTGTATTTTATTTTCCTGTTTACTTTAGAAGTTGATACTGGTTTTGTTGACCTGCTAGACTTGTTAACTCCTATTCATTTTGCTGTCATGGTATTTTAACTAAACACTTTGAACTGACATCAGTTTAGCAGAGTAACGTGGTTAATATATATGCAGATAGAACTTGAGAGTTAAATAACAATTTTACTCATATCCTCAGCAGTAATTAATCTGTAAAAAGTTTGATGTGGAACATTAATTGGTGCTCTATAGTGATGGAATGCAAAACAGGGAATGGGCATTCAGCCATTTAGTATCAAGCAGTGATTTGAGTTTCACATACAAATCTTGGTCTTGACAATAATGTATTGTTAAGAAATGGATGTTTCACTAAGTGTCTGTGTATGTGTACTTGTGATGTTTCAAATTTTCCACTGATTTTCTGTTGCTAATCTTTCCTTTCCGATAATCCATGGGTGACTGCAAGCGTGGCAACCTGAACTACTGATATTTGTTTACTATGTAGCCATGAATACATGTACACACACACACATATATATATGAGAGGTGTTGGTTGTTGAGTTTTAGTACATAACCATTGTGCCCGTTTCCTCTACGTCATCACCTGCTGAATGCAGTCCATAGGAATGTAGGCTGTCCCACCCATGTGTGGAGACCTGACTGCATCCAGAGTGCTACCGGGAAAAACTGAAGTTATTTTTACATTTTTTTCTGTACTATTTTACTTTCATACTCTCGTCTTAGAATTAAGGCACTATGAGAGAAAGCTGAAAGGAAGAAAAAATTGTTTTAATTTCAACATAAACATAGGTGGAAACCTTGTAGTTTCATTGCAGTTGTGCAAAACTTTGAACTTCATAGACCTCTGTGAAAAAGAAGAATCAGGATTGATCTTTCTTACTTTACACCAAAGAGATATAAGGGAAATATTAGTATGAGTGTTAGAAAGTAAGTCTGCAGGAAAGAAAATAACTTAAATTCAGTAACTACCAAAGAAAAGAAGACATACAATCAATGTTTGTATGGATTTTATAAAAGTGTATTGTGATAATATTATGAGTGAAATCAAGAACTTGGGAAGATATTTCCATGGCTGTTGGTCCCTGTGACTCTGATTATTTGAAATCAAATAAAGGGATAGAACAGTGGATTTCTGGGTCAAAAAAAGTACATCATGAAAGGAGCGTGTAAAGTAAGGTGACGATTGAGCCAAGGTATTGTAACTGTTTCCAGATATGGCTATGGAAAAGTGATGTGATTGTTGAAAATGTCTCAGGAATGAAAGCAATTTTACAGGCTGCTTTGATACGGAAAAATATGATGGAAAAGAACTTGAAGGAAGTGACATGAAAAGGATATTTAAACTTTATTTGAAGATAAAATCTGAGGCACGGTCATAAGCCAGGAAAATAGTCTTGGACAAACATATCTAGCAGTTGTTAACCAGAGGTGTTGAAAAGTGTAAGATTTTATCTGGGACTGTTAGTTGCTGATCACAGTTTATTCAGCTGGGGGCAGTATCGCAACCCAAAGTGTCATCTCCTTTGCAGAGATTTTATACCTTTTTATTATTCCTGACAAAGAGCAGCTGCAGATGTATGAGAAAAAAACGCTTAATCGGCTGATTTACCTAGTAAGAAAAAGATCTTTGTATTAACAGTGATCTCGAGTATGCCATGAGACAGAGTGTACTCTCATCAGGTTTGCAGATGCCCAATTTGGCACAAGAGTAGGGCTGCCACTTGTAGGGACCTAGGCATAGGGACTGGGCATAGGCTGGAGGAATA
>NW_008605921.1:5687-6989 GCF_000691845.1 Merops nubicus
ATGAAACTCAACAATGCAGTGTTCTGAAGCTGGGAAGGCTGAGTCCTTTGCATCCCATTCAGCCTGGGGCAGGCTGAGGAGTAGCTTTGGTGAAGATGACCTCTGGTCTTGCAGTATGAACAGGAGCATAGCGAGCAGGTCAAGGATAGTCATTATTCCCCTTTACTCTGCACTTTCTAGGATCTGGTTCTTGGATCTCCAGTACTGGAACCTGCACTCTTATACAGGCCCAGGTGAGGGCCACCAAGATGTTCAGGGCTGCAGCACTTGCCCTGTGAACAGGGCTTCTTCAGCCTGGGGAAGACAACAGCTTGCCAAGGTGGAGTGGGGGGACTAGCAGCAGCACCCAGTGTGTAGAAGGATGTTATCAGAAAGATAGAGCCAGACCCTTCACAGTGATGTATGAGAAACAGCAGACTTGAGTTGAAACAAGAAGCTCAGGCTGAACTTACAGAGAAATTTTTCCCCATGAGGAAAAAGTGGGCACTGGGGCAGGTTGGTCAGAGAAGTTGCATGGTCTCTGTCCTGTGAAGCTTTCAAGCCCCACGTAGATAAAACCTGGAGAAACCTGATCTGATCTCTTAGCTGAGCCTGCTTTGAGCAGGAGGTTGGGCTAGAAGTCTACTGGAGTCCCTTCCAACCTGAGTTTTTCTGTGGTTCCATGATTTGCTGAGTACTTGGTGAGTACCTCAGAGACGGTGAAGTTCATTCTGCAACCAGTTAGGGAGAATTAAATATGGAAAGATCTAATAAGAAACCATGAGACTTTTTTTACACACAAAATCCTTGAATTCAGGGAGTGGACCGTTTGGTTGACAGGTCAGAGGCCATTTTCATGGTGTTGCACCCAGAGCCAGAACCAAAGGAACTGAAGGACTTATACTGAGAAAGATTTAAGGGCACCTGATAGGAATTAGCAGTGATAGGAAAAATAAGACAATAAAATGAGGGAACAGAAAGGACAGTGGCTTGTACAACCAAGACAGCAATGTCATGGTAGGGCCATGTCACTGAAGGCTCTACAACTGGTGCTGCCATTTACACCGGTCTGAGGGAACATAAAAGAGCTGCTCTGACTAGCCAGCTTTTTACATTTATTCTATACCAGTATAATTTAGGAGGCAAACTTGAGAAATGGACCTTGTTTCCATGTGCATTTGTGGCTCTGTTTCCATGTGCATTTGTGGCTCTGAATTTGGCAAGCAGCAGTACTCTAAATGACCAGGGAGTTCCTGAGAGGTGAGTTGCTCTTTCACGGGCTTGTCCTCTACCATTGAAAGAAATCATAGAATCATAGAATCA
>NW_008605922.1:0-3398 GCF_000691845.1 Merops nubicus
TATCATCAGTAATTTGGGAGAAGAGATTCACACCATAGGAACATACAGAAAGACAAACCAAGAACACTGAATAATTCACCATTTGTCAACAATTCCAATAGCCAAGAACTGCCTTATATTGCTGCATGCCTGTAGCATAGAGCAAACAAGGTACAGCAGTAAAATATTTCACTGTAACAGACAGAAAGGAAAATCTACAGCCTAAGTTTCTTCCTGTTGTGAAGTCAGATCTTACTCAAGCAACATCTTTTTCTGAATCGGGCTGCGTATCAATGAACATGCATTTTTAAAATAACAGTTAGACAAACACATTCCTCATGGTAAGCTCTCCTATTTACAGGGCATGCCTGTGGTCATAGCTGTATTTCCAGAACAGATTAAGCCCTACTACACAGAACCTACAATAACTGTAAAAGAAAACAAGTTTTCAACACAACAGAACACAGCATAAATTGATTTAGATCTTCTAGTTTCACCACAGCCAAAAGCTGAGAACCATGGCATTCTGCCATGAAATTTAACTTCTCTCAGTGTACCTCTTTTACTGCTTGCAGCACTATTGATTCCCTCATATAAAGAGGTTCAGACACACTGACTGTAAAAAAAAAAGCAGAAGTCTAACGAAAAAAAAAAAAAAGTCTGTAACACTATTAGCCCTAGTACAGACTCTCAATTTAGAATATGAAGTAATCTTCCACCACTGAGAGTGCAAGCTTTACTAGGATCAACACGTTAAATGGCAAGATAGATGCCTCAAGTGGTCTAAACACCTTTAGTTCTTTCAGTGTACTGCAAGAAATCCAAATAGCTGAAAATAGTTCCATATTCTTTGCCAAAAGAGTAAAGAAAGATGCAAGTTTTCTTAAAATTCTTTGCCATAGCTTCAATCTACAATAAAAGAGCTCACTCTTCAAGAATAAAATCAACAAACTTTCATGTGCTGAGTATTTGGATTTCTCCACCACTGGAAAACAATGGTATACATGCATGACTGAAAACTTAGTAATGCATACTGGTGTTTTCAAGAGACTGTAGCAAATTAGACATGAATCTTTCCTTTGCAACTCTGGTGGTCTTTCCTTAAAAAAAGAACAGAAATTGAACAGTTCACTGCATTGCATTTCACCTGTAGCAGCCAACCTCTTTCTGGAGACAACTACATCCCTGTAAATTTCTAAAGCAGTAGATCAAATCTCAAAGTTCATGTTGTTGATCCTTTTAATTCAGTAAAATCAAATTAAAACTAGAATCTGTCTTACGCATCTCTATTTTGGTGTAATTGTCTTTACCCATACACTGAACAAGCTTCAGATGGATGCATTCCAATTCAAGTACTTATTACAAGAGGCGAGAGCAAAACGTGAGAGATCACGTTCACTTTGCTGAGGCTCTGAATGAGATGGAGGCAGCAAAGCAGCAAGCAGGGTAAGAACAAATCAGCAACAGAACAACTTCAAAGTTTTCCCTTGCTCTTTTCCATGCACAGTAACTCCCCACAGTTACTGTCTTATTGGTCTGACATCTTTATGTCAGATGTCACACTGTCATTTGTTTCTTGAGTCTCAGCTATTGACATCTGAACTTGACTTGAGCTAATGTTCTCCAAAATAATTTGCCAACCTATATCTATTAAATATCTCATTTTGCAAGTAATTGTATTTCTTTTCTTCCATCATTTCTTGGTTACTGACCCTCAATCCACCACTGCTGATCTTTGATTCTTTTTCTGTTGCCATTTTATTTTATTGCCATCGTAAGCATTTTTTCCGTGTTAATCTGTATCTCAATTTACTTTAAAATCTGTCCAACTCGTGCTCAAAACTGTCATCCCTCTTCTGGAACAGCATCTACCCTTTGTAGGCAAAGCTTAGTATCTCTTAATGTTCACTTCCTGATTTTTTTCTGTTCTTCAGTCTAAAAACTTCATCTGTCTACATTTTTTCCACTATATCTGCACTCAACTAGGTCACCCATCTTGCCACCAACTCTATTTTTCCAGTATTCCTTGCTGATAGTTTTCAATTTATCAGTTGCTTGTGACTCCTTCTAAATTATTTCCCACTTCCTTATCCAGGTAAGATAAAGCTCTATATTACATTTTACAAAGCAAAGGTGGTCACAAATCTCCCTTAGAGCATTTTCGTTATTCATTATTTATCTATTATTCCAGGATCCAGGACTGAGTTTTATAGTACTTGCACAATGTCTACATAGGCCTATGTGTGCTGAGATTAAATGATACCATTACATACAACTGCAAAAAAGACCAAAAACTGGCAGATCCATAGGCAAAAGCAAGGAAAGGTTTACAAAGCAAATGAGGAAATGCACAAAGAAATTATTGCAGTAGCAGGTTAGAATGACATTTTAGAGGGTGGAGGATGTCAACATTATTTAGGTCTTAAAAAAAAGGTGAAGGATAAGTCATTGGGAATTTTAGCTTCTATTCAAAACTTTGCCATAAAAATCTGCTGTTACTTTTGATATTTTTGTTCCATATCATAAGACAGGCAAGAACTAAACAAGTAAGACTGAAATATATGCGCACTCAGTGCTTTTATTTTGGACCCATATATTCTGAGGAGCTTGTACATACTTTACAAGCTGAGCTTAGTAAATCAGCAAGTAACTTCAGCCACATGACTACCAGCACACTTTTAGATAAAAAAAATTCAATGGATTTCATAACTGCAGAATAAAGTTATAAATCCAGCATTTAAAATAATTTAACAACCAATTTACTCTTGAAATTGACAATATAAATTTATATTGCATTAAAAACTTTCTCATTGAATTTCAGTTCCAAGACTTCTTTCAGTGTATTCAACAGAACTGTTTAGACACTTTTTCTAAACTGCAGTCCTCGAAGTGGACAGTTACGGCGTAACGTCTGAGAACAATGAATAGGTGTGTCACAGTAGAGAGCAGAGCAGAAGCTATGCATTACACACAAAAGCTTTGCTGAAGGTTCTCCTCACACATTTAGGATACAGTTGCAAATGACAGCCAAGCTGCTCCTCCCGTTTGCCAACTACAAACTAGTTATCACTGTTTATTCCTGCTTAAGAACAGAAAATGCTGCTCTATTCACTGGGCCCTTCCTGCTAAGACTTTTTAATTTTAGCTCTCTGTGGGCTGTTAAGGGCTGAACAGCAGAGCCCAGGCAAGGAGGCATAAAGGAGTGGTGTGGGGCCAGGAACCGTGGGACAGAGGCAGAAGGCAAAAAAAGCAGAAAACATTCTCCATTTCAGTAATGCTGAACCACTGTTCCAGTTTCAGCTGTAGTTTTAACTTCCTTAAAGCACTGTATCAGCCACTAGGAAGAAAAACTGTATCCCAGACCAGGACACCCACATACTCAATGCATGGAAAAATTGCTGGACTCAGTACAGAGAAAG
>NW_008605923.1:0-2888 GCF_000691845.1 Merops nubicus
GATCTTAAAAGTCTCTTCCAGCCTGAACAATTCAATGATTTTATCCAACAGTTTGAGCTTTCCCTTCACCTCAAACTATTCCCAGTGTCAGTATTCAGTGAGTGTTGTACATCATGCAGCACCTTCAATATAATGGCTTTAAGTCCAAAGTTTTTATATACACCAAAACAAAACTTCAATATCTTTCTGGATCTCTGGTCTACTTGTGTCCATAAAGTTTTCTGTAGTAAAACCCTAAGAACTGAGTCACCTAAAAGGTGATACCAATTACCACTACAAAACTATTACAACTAAAATTCCTAAGAATATTAAAAAGATGCACAATATCCAAATAAAACAAGTTCAAGGAGGAGGAAAAGGTTAGCAAAATAATATTTTCATTATTTTGCTAAATAACATTTATTGTACTAAACATGTTTGAGTCTGTTTTAAGAGTCCTTTGCACTTTTGAATTATTTAAGCCATCAGCTTTTCACAGTCAGAAGTAAAGCACTTTGCATGCAGTATGATCTATTCTGAAACATTAAAGCATCATTCTAAAATAGTTTTTAAAAATCCCTCAGCCTCTTCTACCCTGATTGAACAGAAAACTTGAAGTGATAACAAATTAGCACAATTAATGCAAAAGAAACATTATCAGTCAGACTGTGTCTATTTTCAAGATTGGATCAAATGTTTATCTTAACAGAAAAAAAAAATCATTATTAGATTCTTGCATGAAGAAATAAATAAATCAAATTAAGTTCCTCATCCCTTTGCTATCATTTTGGACAAGGGCAATGAAGTCATTGCACACAAGCAATCAAGGAAGTGAGAAAACAGAAAGATAAATCAACAGATAGCAAGGAACTGGCTGGAGAGCAGGATTTATGGAGAACATGAAATGCAGTTTATCCAGACCTGCTGTGCCAGAGCAGCACTCTGAGACTGCAGCACTCACTTGTCTTCCTCTGCCAAAGAGATGTTTCCAGCTCTCAGACTGCCCTACCAACAGAGCTGCTCATGCACTCAGATTTGAAGCTGTCAGGATATTAAAGCTAATTCACCAAAATTACTGATATAACTTAGAAGGAAAAAAAGGCTAAAGGCATTACACTGACCTCCTAATGATATTTTAAAATTTTTAAGATGTAATACTTTAATATTAGCCCTCATAACTGATGGTTAGCAAATTAACTGGGTTCTGTACATGATATTGGGACAGCCTATCATGTTTTAGAGCTTGGAAACTATTTTAATTTTGAGAATAACTGATTGTCTCAGTATTGCCTTTTTCTTCCTTTATTGATATTTAATCTTCTTATCAATATTTTGGAGCTTTGCTGTGTTGTATTTCATCTTTATGAGAGACTTGGGAGGGCTTTTTATAAGGGTCAGTGAGTTTTACTCAAAGGGTACTCTCTCAAACCATATGGGTAGTATTTTTTGTGTGGTTTTTCCTCCCCACTCCTACAGTAACAGCCTTGCCTAGTTCATCTACAGACACTAACCAAATTAATACATAAGAATATAATAAAGCTTGTAGAAGGAAAAAGTTACTTTTATTTGACAAGCTAATAAGGATGGAAAAAGAGTTTTGGGAAATGAAAATTTCAGTGCAAAGAGTCCTTTTTTTGAGGCTTTCTCTACCCTATAGCTCAGAAAACAGAAGAGTAGCAAAGTCTCCTGTTCCCAGTACTGCATAAGAACATTAACCTGAACAGGTGCAAGACACAGAAATCTACTTTGTCATTCAATCCCCTTGGAAAAAATATATGTAGCCTCTGTAACAGATTGACCTTCAGATGTTTTATTTATAGTCACAAAATTTACCCTAAACTATCATTTCCTTGATATTCTTTTCTCTCTTTCCTCTTGCTTTCTTACTGATCACAGGCAAATATCCTGCTTCTGTAAAGCTAATACAAAACCTACATTGCACAAGATCATTTTGCTTTGATAAAATTTGGGGACACTGTGACAAAACTGGTGCAGATGTGGGAGCAGTGGAAACTGGCATCAATTTGTCTCAACAACTGGACTGTCAGCACTACCTGATCAACAAACATCAAATGAATACTTGCAAGATTCAGTGAGTTACTTGATTGCTTGTTTCCTCATCTCTGAATGATTTTAAAAGTCTTCAGTCTCCAAATTACTAAGAACATGGACACAAGAATCAGTTTCTTTCTGAATCAGAATGTTGTTTTCTTCTACAAGCAACAAAATCCACACAGTAAAATAACAAGAAAATAAGAAGTTTAGAGCAAAATAGCCCTTATCTGCAAGCAGGAGCTCCCCCACAGAAGGAAGAGAGAAAGGGAAACACAGATAAGGGGCATGATCCAAATACTGGAAGTGGTTAAAGTCAGGATCCACCCGAGCTGGATCCATCCACCCCTGGCAAAGCCACAAGCAAAGAGGCTCCCAGAGCTCTGCCTTGGGGGATGTACAATGCACAGGGTCAGCTAAGCCCTGTGGTGGACAGGGAAGGGTGGTGAAGCACAGCATGTGGATTTCAGAAGAGCTCTGCAGGAACTCTGCAGTGTCTGACTCTGCTTATTAACTCTACCTCAGCACCTAACACACTAAAGCAGGCTGATTCCATGCAGAATCTTCCATGCTTATTATCTTGAGCATCAGCTGCACAAAAGCAGCTAAACTGCTTCTGCAAGTCAGCTAGGTTTAGAAGAAAACAGTTATCTAAATACCAATTAGAGTGCAGCCTAATGAACCTGATTGTAGTCAGTTTTGAAAGCACTTTGTCTCTGCAAATCTCTCCATGTACAATTAGGATAAACTACACCAGATGACTTAAAGTTGACAGGATATACATGTGCTAAATAAGAGCCAAACATGAGTAAAAGAAGAATCAATGAAGCATTACTAGTTGCCACACTTTTGCTGCT
>NW_008605924.1:0-1999 GCF_000691845.1 Merops nubicus
ACAAACCAACAAAAACAAACAAACAAAACCACACCAAACCAAGATGTTCAACTCATGTCAGTCAGCCCAAAATACAGCCCACTCTCAATTACAAGGTGAGAAGGAACAAGAGAACCTCTGCAGACTAAGTGTGCCCATAAGTCATAGCTATGTTATCTAAAACACTGAACACTGACAGATCTTTCTTTCCATGTTCATTCCTGAGATACCTTGGTGGGTATAGAGAAATATTTTCACTGAAATTCATCAAAATAATAGATTTGAGGTTATATGACAAGGAGAAAAATATTTGACTATCAACATTAATTAACAATAATTGTAAGGAAATCCAGTTATGAACCCTTACTATATAAATTCATGACTCATGTACCAGTAATATCATTTACAAAATCACTAATTGCAAGCATTAATTAAGAGAAAAACACCTAAAATCCTCAAGAACATTATTCCTCTGGAAATAGCTAAAGGTCAAGTCTTAAGGTTTATACACTGCTGCAAGCCATATTCAAATACCTTAAGCATAAACATTAACTAAACACACACTTCATTAAGGACTCCAGGTCTTAGAACTGAATGGATAGCAGAGTTACAGGAGAAGGCTTCCAAAGAAGTAATATGGTGCCATAAGAACAAAATGGCAGGTATAAAACATTGAAAAAAAAATGAGAAGAGTAACTCATCTTCCTAACAGTACTCACGAGAAACTATAGTACACACCATGCTATTTTATTATACAGAGAAATAAACTATTTTGCAACCAGTATTTACTCCACTGCAACGTGCCTAATCCAAAGGAAAGGAAAGCCAGCATCTTCAGCAGCCTCAGGGCAAAACACTTGAAATACATTATGATTCTAAACCCACTTAATTCTTGAAAAATTACCTGCATTAAAATGAGGATTATCTTCCATTGATCGCACAGCCTCCTCAACTGCATCCAAGGCACTGCCTCCCTGTTTCAGGACACCATAGCCTTGGAGTGCAGCTCTGACAACACCAGCGCGACATCCCTCTTCTCGTTCCTTAAAGATCCGGCCAGCTCCACCATGCACCACAATGACAGGCTTCATCTTGACAAATTCCTCCCAGGCTTTCTGCTGTGCACACAGGTTACTCTAATTACCCTGTTTTGGAAAGAAAAGTCTTTAGCATACATTCCCTTTTACATGGAGACTCCAGCAGGTTAGTGAATGGAAACGGTCAGGTTGGCTGCAACCACTTCCACCTTTCAGGAAGCCGCATACTCACACAAAGGAGCTCCTAACTGAAGTCTGGGCTGGAGGAGGCAACTTGGTGAAACTCTGAGGTCATCCCTCCTGAGCAGGAGGCTGGGCTGGAGGCCCCATCCAGCCTAAGTTACTCTACAGTCTTGCAGTTTAGCATGAATCCTGTCTGGTGATAATACAAATTACTCAGAAACAAGCTTCTGAGTAACCCTTGATCCTGCTGACTGCTCTTCATGTTATACTGGTAGACCTGTTATTTGAGTACAGTAACATAACCAGTCATAAACAAAAGCAACTGACCCCACCTGAGTTAACAGCTTAACCATCTCTACTGCCTGGATTTCAAACCTCTGACCTCTTGCAAAACCTTGTACTTCGTGCAGGAAAACAAAGCATTCAAACCCAATGGTCAACAGTTTGTTGCTACTGCTCACAGCTCCCCATAAGCAAAAAAAGAATGTTGCTATACATCTTTGGTGATGGCAATCATGGTTTTGTTTCCACAAAGAGGCAAAGGAGACGCAGCCTCCATCTCCCACCAAAATCTAGGGCACCTCACAGAGGAAACTCTCCACGTTTCTCAGGGACAGCTATTTTTGGAGGCTGTGCAGAACAAAATCCAAGAGCTTTTCCCCAATGATACACGCAAAACCTTTGGACAGAGTGTCTCTGTAGTCCTGAGCTACTGACAGCACGTCCCTCGCCCTCCTGCGGCCTCCGGGGCGCCCCCTGCTCCCCGGGCTGCTGGCCAGGGCCAGGACGGCGGCAGAAGC
>NW_008605925.1:0-19482 GCF_000691845.1 Merops nubicus
GCCAGCCCTGGCTCAGCCACGTCTGACCAGCTGGGTATGGACCAGGTGCCACGTGAGCCCTGAGCAGTGTCTGTGTGCTTGGGACCTCCTGGGGTTCAGGCCACACATGCGAGAGCCCAACCCCTTTGAAAGATGCCATTTGAGTGGATATCCATCACACTGTCAATGCAGCCTGGGTTTAACCCTGTTCCCTTGTGGAGAGGGGCTTGGGGAGAAAAAAAACAGTTAATTAACACCCCTGAAAACAAGCCTAGGAGGACAGCATCCCACCTGGGTCTGGATGCCATGACAACACTGGTAAATAGCCGTGTCTGCTGTATCAGGCTGTCTGGCACAGCACTGGTCCCATCCCCAGCCCTTCCCAAAGGGTGCTGGCAGGCACAGCTGGGTGCTCATTGTGCCTCACGGGTGGCTCGGCCCGGCTACCACCTCCAAAACCTTCTCAGAAGCTTCAGGCAGGGGCTGGGGCTGTGTGGAATGGTGTGCTCCAGTCTGCTGGTCCCCTCCAGAGCCGCAGCTGCTCCTACATGCCTGGGGATGGGTTTTGCGGCCAAAATCACTAACCATGTTTCTGAGGAGCCTGGCCAAAGGAGGGATAGTGGATGGAACATGCCTCCAGCTCCTGCCGCTGTGCAGGTCCCTCCAGCAGCCCTGCTGTGTCTGTGGGGCTGGGATGTCTGCAAGGCTTTGCTCGTCGCTAAAGTAACTGGACAAGGCTCAGTCTCGCACTTGAGAGTGCTAGAAACAATTTAAGAAATGTCCTTGGGGCAACCGGCGGGTGCTGTGCAAACAGCTCCCCCGGGCTGGCGAAAGGGCCCCGCAGGAATGCCCTGACACCGAAAACCCGCTCTGCTCCTTTCGTAACCTCCTTCGTTTCGCCCCTCAGGCTCCCCCTGCTCCCGCCCTGGAGTTTCGGGGTGCTCATGTTGCAGGAAAATTAGGAAAACAAAAGCAGAAGTATTGCAAGCCCACGCCACGCAATCTCCAGCTTCTCTTTTCTGTTCAGTATCAAAGAGAGGGACTTTGTAAGGACC
Organism: Merops nubicus; assembly: GCF_000691845.1. Taxonomy (NCBI): domain Eukaryota; kingdom Metazoa; phylum Chordata; class Aves; order Coraciiformes; family Meropidae; genus Merops; species Merops nubicus. Next base: position 1,035 of record NW_008605925.1, read on the forward strand.
TCAACATTCCCCACGGGACTGCTCAGAACCCTGTCTTGGGTTTTGCCCCTCCATAGCTTCTCGACTTCAGCAGACTTTAAGCTGAAGCTTCAGAAAACCTCATTTGCTATGGTGAGCAACCTCTGCCTCTGACACTTTTGTCTGATACTTCTGAAATACCTTTAAAGCATAAGGAGGGAGGCTTGCAACAGGCTCCCAGCACTCAAAGAGAGCAGAGTTAGACCAGTGATGGGGGGTGTGAAAGATGCATGGCCTCAGGTTGCCCCTCCAAAGCAGCCACAACTCTTTGCATCCCCGGGCAGCTGATGCTGTAAGGGTGGAGGCTGTCCAATCTGCAGCAGCCCCAGGCTGCAACAGCAGCAGCACGCTGAGCAGCTTCTGGGCTGCCTACAGCTGGAGCAATGTGCAGGAGATGGCCAAGCCAAGCACCAGCTTCATACCCAATGTTCTTTGCTGCAACTTCCCAGCCACGCTGCCAGCTTCTGCTTTGCAAACAGCTTTGTTTTACCTCTAATGCCTCTGTGCAGGGCTGAGGTTTTTTTCCCTTCTATTTCTTCTTTCTTCTATTGCTCTTCCACACAATCTGATCCCAGTCTCTCAGATGAGCACAGTCAAAATAACTCCAATACATCAAAATAATAAGATCTGATTCCAGGGGCTCTCACAGAGCCAAGGCACTGAGCAAGAGCTCACCGCAGAGCCACAGCTCACTCTAGCACAGTATTTAGCTCCTAGATGGACACTAATGTGAAGATTTGTTTTTTCTCCCTGTCAAAAACAATATGTAAAGATTCTGTAGGTAACGATATGGGTCTGCTCCTAGTTCGATTAATGGAGGAGGTGTCAGCAAACATGAAAAGAAGCAAAAAAACTGAGGCGAAGGTCTTGCCTTCTAAAGCCGCATTACTGATCCTAATGCCCTGTCCTTTTTCTATCAATCAAGGATGATTGGCAAAGCTTTTTAATTCAAGTCTCTAAGCAGGATGATCAGCGTTTACTTAGCTAGTGTTGATTTCCACTTGTCCAGGCTGCTCTGAAGTAAGAGATCGTCTTATAGTGCAAACCTTCTTACAAGGGATAAAGAAACTGAGACCGCCTCGATCCTCTTCGTTACCTCCTCAGACCTAACGACTGTCCCGAGCAGCTCAGGGGGTCCTCTGTGGGTCAGAGGGGTGGGGTCCCACGGGAGCCAGGCTGGCTCCACACCCCGCCAGGGCCACAGCTTGGAGGGAAGGTGTGTAGGGCGCAGGGCACCACGCTTGGCCCCAGCCCAGCTGCGGTGGTGATGCATTTCTCCATGCTTTTCTTCCTCTGTCTGCTTCTGAGCACCCACCCATGGCTGCCCGGGGGGGGAGAGGGAGGAGAGGAAACATGCAGTGCAGCTGCTTTAATGTTAAATGAAGTGACACCTTTCTATGGAGAAAAGTTGTTTCCTTGTAAAGCGTGTTGTTCTGTAAGGTTTGGGGTCAGAGCTGCGCATGGTGGTTGGGTGCTACAGGACTGGCACTTCCACAGCTGGTTTTGCCACACTGGCTTCATAAAGCACACAGAAAACGTTCATAGAGCAATGCAGAATTCACAGAGCATTAATACAAAAAAAAAAAAGGAACTTTTTTTTTTTTCCCTTGGATACTGTATTTAGATCTTTTATGTGGAATAAGAATGTTGGGGTTTTTTTTAAGAAAAGTAGGTGCCCTGTGCTGAGCCCCTGGAAGCAGGTAGGTCTGGGAGGGGAGTCTGGAGCCAGGCTGCACCACTCCACACACTTTGAAGGGCTCAAGACCCACCTCTGGCACGAGGAGTCCCTCAGTGCTCAAGAAGAGACCACGAGGTTGTAGGGGCAGGAGTCTCATCTGGTGCAATGTGCTCTACTGCTAGAGCCAACCTCCTAACCTCCAGCCAGCTGGAGCAAATGTCCATCCTACACACCGTTCAAAACCCAAGTGAAGTGCTCACCTGCAGGAAAGCCATGAAACACAGCTTGGGTTGTTTGGCAGCTCCTTTCATTTTGCCAGCAAAGCAGCAGACATTCTGCCACACTACTCGAGGCTGAGTTATACAGGAGCCATCTGTGCAGGTTAAGAACTATTTTCTTCCCTTAAACTGGTTTTGGGCCAGCTGGGTCGTTCTGGGGCACAGGGGTGTGCCTGCCCCTTCGTCCCACCTGGAGACATCAGATCCCACGCAGCAGCCTGTGATACAGAGCAGATCAGTGGTGTTCCAGGTCATGAAATGGATGCAATGCCCAGCCCACCCACCAGCCATTTTTGCATGCAGGTCACAGATGCTCTAGATCAAATCCTTCCAAAATTTCTGTAATTTTCAACTTTTGTTTGCACAAGTCCGACAAGTAAAAAATGGTCAGTGAAGCCCAGGACTTCAGAAACTGTGCTGCAGCACCAAGTCTAGGATCTCATTTTCCTCTCTACCCATTTCTCTGATCCATCCATTTACACTCTGCTGAGTGAGTGTAATGAACACTGACTTTTTGAATGTGCTCTCCTCCACTTCACCATTTAGCTCTTGCTGTTTAGTGTACCAGTGTATTCACATACAACAGAGATCAGGCATCTCAGCTCCTAATAATATTGTCTTAGCTTACAACAGGCTGGCATTCACATTTAAAGAAATGCAAATGCCAAACAATAAAATTATTAGATAATTCTTCTAAGCCTGTGTGCACACTAATATTCCTATTAGGCTACAAAGCACATTATTAAGCACGCAAAGACTATTGCACTAATGCCCCTTATAAAACCAGCCTGAATTGGAGTACTCAGAAAGCTGCTTATCTGTTCCTTTGGAGTAAGCAGACTCAAATGCCTTTCAATTATTGAAAGGGCTAAATTATGTCTCGGTCTAAACTTGGAAGTCAGAGGAGCCACAGACCTCTCTCTCTGAGACCTCTGAAGGAAGTGAAGTCCTTTAAACCCAAGCTCAGCTTTTCAGAAACAGCATGTGACTTCAGGAGGGATCTCTCATTTATTTGTTTGTTTGTTTGTTTGTTTTCAACCAAACTTATTTCCAAGGGATTTGCATTAACATGCTTTACAGGCTTGGGCTTTCCAGTGCTTCAAGGAAAGTGCCATCCTGGAGGACTGTGCTGTACTGGGTGATAACAGATGGATGTGAAGGGAGGGACTCAGCACCCAGCCCTGCATGTGCAGGTTGGTCCAACTCCATCCCCTTATCATGCCACCAAACAGCCTGTTTTAAGGCACGTTTGAAATTTTGGAGACTGGGAGGCTCAGTCTGCTTATTTAGTATGACCTAACGCAGCCCTGTAGTCCTGAGAGGTCTCTGCCTCCAAGACAAACATTTCACTTGCAAGCTGCCAAAGCTTTGTAAGTGGAGTGTTTCTTTGTGGAACACCAGCCCTGGGTAAAAAACACGGTCCTGAAGGTTAAAGGACCATAGGGAAATACAGCAGACCTACAAGATACTGGAAGTATTTTCTCTTTTCAGATTCAGGTGTCTGTCCTGGCATGTGTTTTTTTGTCACAGATAGAGCAGGAGCAATGGTTTTGACACTTTAAATCAAAGAACAAAGGACTGAAACAGTAGGAGGGACTAAACTGAATTGAAATAATTTGTTTATCCTGCAAATCAGCATCTGCTCAAACCTATTTATTTCAACTCTGAAGTTGTCATAACGGAGTATTTTGCCTTCTGCTCAGTCTAATTATAGATGCACAAGCCAAAATCTCTTCATTCTGCACACAGCCATCAGCAGGAGCTTTGCTGCCACACTGAGAGCGGGCAGAGTTAAACCAAGCTGTGTTTTAAAGGCTCTTTGCCAGGCAGGTGTGTTCCCTAGAAAGTTGTGCACCCATCTAAGGGAATGTTTTCACACTGAATTTATTGTAGAGCTGCTTTTCAGCACTGATAACAATCACCACAGAAGCAGACAGGTGATTCCGAAGGATCGGGTCCCCTCAAGCAGGGATGGAAGGAAAGGCTCAGCGGCACACAGCTCTCTGTCACCCCCACCCTGCAGTGCCCAAGAGGAGGTGGACCTGTGCCACAGCACAAATGAAGCACCTCCCACCACCAAGGGCCCCAAAAAGAATCATAACTCCAAAAATATCCAGCATGAAAGCATCTCCTCCACCTTCATGTGGAATTGTGGCTCCTGCAGGATGGAAGTGCCCACACTGGGGCAACCACAGGACTGGAGGTTCCACTGAGCCCAGCACAGACACACGTGCAGGCTCGGTGGCAACAGCCCAGGGAGCCTGAGCCTGATGCAGGCTCATCCATACACTTTTGGCTGTGGCATGTGTATGACCTCAGCAACCATAGCTGCATTCCTGATCATCTCAAATTGTGTCCTTTTCCTGCCACCTCCATAAGAAGTCCAGGTGCCCCACACTGTAATGATAAAGGACTGTGGCTTATTCCTTTCAAGTTTCATCAGTTTTCTTGGAAAAATGAGGCATCCCCATTTCAAGAGGTCTCTAAACACAGAGGGAAATTTTCAGCTGCACACTGTCCTGATGGAAATGACATGGCTTTATTGCACCCTCAGGCCAAACCAGGCTGGGTGCAAATAAATACAGCTCCATTGTTGTCAGAGAAGAGTCTTTGTTTACACTACACAGGAAGATAGCATGACTTTCCTTTGCCTTGATTGTTTTGGCACAGCTCCTGAAGCAACATGTCCCGCTTACAAGGAAGTATCACATGGAACTCCATATCTGCTGTTGAGGAAGAGGAGCACTTGTAAGGTTTCCAGGACTTCTGACCATAGAGACAAATAGAAAAAAGATATGGGGATGGAAACGTGCAGAGAAATTGCTCTTCTTTCCCTCCAGAGTCATACCTGTCTCTGAGCTCCCCTCAGGACCTTTTTCTGGTCAGGAAAGTGTCTGCAGCATCTGTCAGTGGCTGCCCCAGCAAGGCCCTGCCCTGGGGCTCCTGGAGATGCTGTCTGCCTGCCTTACCACCCTGCTGCTACTGCTTATCAGCAGCCCTGGCTTGAGGCTACCCCAGTCATTCTTGGTTTCAATGCATGGCCATTATTTCCTCTGTAGAGCTGCAGAGGTAGGTAAAACAAGGAGCTTCTCCCATCGTTCGATATTCGCAGCTGTGGGTCGCAAACTAGTGAACTCCCCTATCTAAAGCCATCTGCAGCACACCAACTGGGTCTCCTTTAAGTAAGGCTCATTTTAAAAGGAGCATCTCATTAGCAGTATTTGGCCTCATACTTTTAGGGTTTTTTTTTTCAGAGAGGCCTGGGGAGATGAAGAGTTTTGCCCTGAAGTTACAGTGGCCAGATTTGAGTGCTTTTCTCCCCATCAGAAAGAGGCCCTGGAAAAGGCAGCTGCTGGAAGCAGTCCCTGAGCGTGGTTCTGTATGGGCATACGCAGAGGAGGGGTTAGGGTGGTTGTTTAACTTCTCTCCATGGACCTACAGCACCTCCCTTACTTGCTGTCTCTGGATCCTCTGTCAGACTGATTGCCTAAAACATTCCATGGATCTCACCCCTGGATGTGACACACTGGACCAGAACTTACAGCAAGAGTTTAATATTGACATTTAAATATAAAGACAATATTTTTTAAAAAAAAGCTCCTCTGATAGTCAGTAGGTAGCTCAGTTGCAGGTTCAAAATCCCTAGAGAGGCAAAAGTTTCTCTGTGAGGAGTAATCCAGATGTTCCCTGTAAAATGTGGAATAAACAGCTGGAGGGAAGCTGGTGCTGCAGTGGGCTATTGAGATGCTGCCTAGCAAATGGGCACAAGAGACCCAGGACAAAGGGACATGGTGACCATCCTTGTTCCTCCAAACACTGGAAAATGTCTGCATTTGTCTGAACCTACTAGTTTTGGTAGGGCCCAGATCTGACTTTCTGCCAGCTGCCCTGTGTAAGGAGAGTGGCAGTGGCTGGATGTGGCTGCTCAGTCCCAGACATCTGCAGGACCTTCCCTGCGAGTGGCACAGGCTTTCTCCAAGCTGACAGGCTTGGAAAATGAAAGCAGCACTTAGGCAATCTCCTCTCCCAGAGACCGAGCAGGAATTTGGAGCACTGGGATAGTCCATCCCCAAAGAATCTTGTCCAGGTCTGCCCCCGATCCTGGTGCATGCTGAGACAGGACTATGCGAGCCCGTGATCAGTGCTGCAGACATGACTTAAGACCCTATAACATGTATCTCACGATCATATCACAGGGCTCTGAATCGAGGAGCTCAGGGTATTGTATTTTCATGCATATAGCCTGCATCTCAGATAACTCACACCACTGTAGAAGAACTGTCCTCCACAAACAAGTACTGAGCCAATCTGCATCCTCAGATAGCCCAGAGGTCACCTCAGAGCATCAGTTATGGATGTGAAAACATGGCTGCAGGGGGGCAAGCAGCCCTCCCCTCCTTCCTCTGACCCTCCGCCATCCGCTCCTGCTCCCACCTCCTTCCCACAAGAAGACAAGCTTCCTTCACTCCTCCTCTCCCTCCCTGCCTGCAGCAGCTGTGAGATGGGACAAGAGAGCCCACGGCACCCCGTGCTGCTCACACCTACCCTCTGGTTCAGTTTTGTTCCTACGTGTACCTCCCGGTGCTGGCTCCGGGCATGGACCATTCCACAGGCTCCCAGGGATGGACAGTGAGGTGCCAGCCTGCAGCTGCCAGGACGTGATGTGAGGAGGGTGGAAAGATGATGGGAAGTCATAGGCTTAGCCCTAAAACTGTGCTGAGAAACAAAATCGCTAATTCTGTCTCTCTTGCACAGATGCTCTCAGAGGCATCTCTGTCCAGATGATCTTTGTAATTCCTGTTTTCGTACTCCCGACTCGGAGTGCAGACAGTAACGCCCCCCTGATGCAACTTTCCACTCCAGACTACAGAAGCTTGGCAGAGGAGCTGAGCATTTACAGGGATGCTTGCTGCAGCCAAGAGCCTAAAATTAGACTTCTAATGCTGCAGCCAGCACCCAAGAGGTGACCTGATTTGCAGAAGTGTGAGGAAATTTCAGAGCCTGGTCCATCCATGGAAATGGCCAAGCCTACAGCAGCTCTCAGTCACCTTAAACCCTGTTTTGCACTATTTGGGCAGGTCTGAAACACAGGAGGACATTATACATGTAAAACCCAACTGCCCTATATCACTGGGGACTCACCTGCCTGTGGCAAATTTATGCACAGACCTCGCCTCATACAAACTCTTCTCACTTGCAAAAATGTCTGATCATCTCTTTCAGGTTCTGCACTTGAGCAACTTTGCACACACATTTACTCAGCTGATAACGGCCCGACGTATTGGCAAACATCAGCTCAGAGACCCAGACATTTGCCAGGCTAGGGAGTTTATTTAAAAGCATAAATATATTTCATGGTTTCCAAATGAGACAAAGAAACAGCGAGCTTCCCAGCCAGCAGCAGCAGTGCTGCTGGGTGGACACAAGGCCAGCCAGCTTTGGCAAGACAGTGGCACATAAAACCTTTTTTTTAATAACAAAACCTGTGAGTGTATCAACCCCTTTACTGCACTTTGGGGCCTGTGTTTGTTTTTGACCAAGGTCATCAAATGAATTATATCCTCATTGCAGGGTTTGTTAGAAAGGTCTTTGAAAGCAGATGGGATTGTGAAACACTCTTTTACTACACCTAATGCATTGCAAATAACAGTGAAAAATCTGACAGCAGGCTGGAATGCTGAGAAAATTGCTCTGATAAACTAAAGTGTTTAAAATAAACTTTTATGTTATTGATTTTAACCCACGTTGGGAAGCTGAAGCAAGAAGCATTCTTTCTAGAGTGAATGAGTTCAGATTCAAGCCTCTGTGAAATTGAAAAAGCAACACAAGGAGCAAAAATTCATCTGTGAAAAATTAGAGATGTGTGAGCCATCTCAGAAAAAGAAAAAAAAAAAACAAAGACAGGCTGGGCATCCCTTAAAATTTGCTCTGGTTTTATTATTTACTCTCACAGAAGAATATGAACGTCCCATCTAGCAGTGTGTGCCTTAGCTTGAGAAGGCGTTGGATGGAGGATGCAGATGGTCAAAGCACACTGTCCCTGTCCTTTGGGCAGGGCAGAGCTCATGTCACGCCTGTGCCAGGCAGCACTGAAGGGCCTTCACCTGCACTGGGGCTGAGCCAGGACCCTTCCAGGCAATGTATTTTACAAGACATCTCATTCGATTGCCATTACAAAGCCCCCTCCATGTGTTTGGTAGCTCCTCTATTGCCAGATGAAGATGGTGTCCCCACGGTTCAGTCTCTGAAGCAGCATTTTCACCATCAGGCAAAGGCAGAGGAGAATGGGGGGACTCTCTGGGCACATCAAATCTTCTATTAAAGCTGTGAAAAAAAAATACCAGCACTCTCTGGAGCAATGCCCGCAGAGAGCTGCTAAGTCTCTGGCCTCCATCTCATCCCAAGTCTGTGGACATGGGGGTTGTCTTTGCACCAGTATAGACCAGGAGGAACAACAATGACAGTGCCCCACAGGTAAATGTCCCCTGAGGCATCAAAATACATACAATCATAGAATATCTTGAGTTGGAAGGGACCCATAAGGATCATGGAGTCCAACACCGTGCTCCTCACAGGACTACCTAACGCTAAACTGTATGACTAAAAGATTGTCCAGACATTCCTTGGATTCTGAGAGGCTTGGTGCTGTGACCACTTCCCTGGGGAACCTGCTCCTGTGACCAACCACCCCCTCAGTGAAGAACCTTTTCCTAGTGTCAAACATGAACTGGCCCTGATGCAGATTCATCCCATTCCCTTGTGTCCTATTGCTTGCATTTCTCCTGTCCATCAAGACAGGGGAATGTTTGCAGCCCAAGGGGCCAGGGCCTGCCCTCCCATACCTCTTCCAGCAGAGATGTCTGCTCCAGGGCAGTGGTAGCCCACGGGGCAACCAGCTCCATGGTTATGCAGCCAATGGATGTGCCACAATTTCATGGACCAATAAGCCTGCAGGGTCAGGCCCATAGCACACCACTGCTGCCAAGCAGGCTGGAGGGGCAGCAGCCTCATCCCTGGGCACTGGAATATCCCCTGTGCCATCTGCCTGTGCCCTTTGGATTGTCCCTCCTGCCCCAGAGGGTGGCACTGATGGAAGCTGCCAGAGCTTCTCTGGCTGTTGCCATTTCCTATTGAAGCAGGTGGGCACTTGGCTTCAGAGGTGAGCAGAACACATTACTCTCTCCCAGGAGCTTTTTCTGCTTCTCCCCCTCCCTCTCATCCTGCCCCTCCTTTATGGCGCTGCAGGTCCCTCTGCAGGTCTGAGGTCTGCTCAGGGATTGTGTCAGGTCCATCTCTGTCCGGTGGTAGTCCAAGCAGATGGCACAACCTTTAAACAGAGAAGAAGACTCTATTGGCAGCCCAGGATTGCTGGGCAATGCTACCTCCTGCCCAGGTCATTTGGCAGAGCTGAGCTGGGACTGGGCTCTTTGAGCTGACCCCGGATTTGAGGCTTTAATGCCCCATTGTGCCCCACGTCCAAACCTCCTTGCACAGGCCCTGAACTGAGCAGAGGGTCAGATTTGCAAAGGCTGCTTGCTGGCTCCTTTTTCCTGGAAATGTCCCAGCCAGCTGCTGCTGCGGCCTCGTCTTGTTTGGCTCACGAGGTCTGATAGGATCACAGCCCGAGATAGTACAACCGCAGGCCAAAATGACTGGTGTCTTCTGCTCCTCACTTGCAGGAAGGAGCCTGACAGTCTATAGAGTCCCTTTTTGGGGTTCTCCTGTCCACAGCACCCTTCTCTGCAGAAAGGATGTTGCTAATACATCTTCTAGGTCTCCTCTTTCAAAAAAGGCACAAAATAACCCTGCATTTGTCTCCAGGCTTTGATAGATTCTGTTATGTAAAGCAGCTGCTTAACCCCTGAGGGCTCTGTGCTCTCCTTTTGCTCAGAGTCTCAGGATGTGGAAGCAAGATAAAAAAAAATCTCCTGATGAAACATCTCTGCTGGATTCAGGAACTGGGGACCCATGATAGGAGTGCAGGACCCCCAGCTCCAGCCCCATCACAGTGGTGTCATCCCCTTTTGTGACTTGATCTGTCTCTGCTATAACCCCTTCCACGCTCCCACAGCAGCTGAGGCTTTGATCCTTTGCTTTTTGTACATACCAGCACAACCCCTCTGGGTATTAAATCCTACCTCAGGTCCAAGTCTTTAAAAAATGTATATCAATATGCTTCGTTTCTGAAAGTCTAACGGAACTGGCAAAGCCTCTGGTGTTGGATTACAGAGATATTTGAGGGCCAAATACTAATACTAACACTGAGTTTCAAATGAACCTGTTTAGGATAATAACAGTTCCTTGCATGGTCAAGGCAGGCAGAGCCCTGTGTGACAACATCCCCCTGTCCTGCTCCATCCCAGCATGTGCTGGTGGCCCTGGGACTCCCTACATTTAGAAGCGAGGAGCCAACTGTGGGCCAAAACCAGCAGAGCATGGCATAAAAAACAGGGTGTGATTTGGCCCTGCAGATGTATTTTTAGACTTTCTATTTTGGACTACTCATCTCTAGCATAACATCTGTTGGATCATTTTATATCTGTGATTGTTTACTGGTGACTGGCTGCCACTGCCACTGCCAGGATTTGATAATAGTATTTTTTTCTGTGTATCTGTAGATACGTGTTACTGGAGGGCAGTGGAGACAGGTAAAAGAGCTGTGTTTAAACACTACAGCAAAGGGAATACACGTTGAAATCAATCATTCTCTTGCTACTCGTGGGATCGCCTGGTCTGTAAAAGACAAAAGAAGCAAGCTCTAGGCTAACGTTTGCTGTTCAAAGATTACCTTGAATTTGACCCTTCTGCTCAATTTACGCTGCAGAAGCTGCTGAAATGGTCATGTCCAAATGCCACAGAGTCGATTAATCCAGGCTTTGCAGTTGCAACTCTGCGCAGGGACTCCATGGTTTCTGCACTGTCAGGTCCTGTGAGAGCCTTATCTGCAAGGCACATCAGACAAAGGAGAGTGAGGGGAGTTTAAATGATAAAATTGTGGTTTATTCCAACAAAAAAGGAGGGAGGGGGAAGAAGAGGGGCAGAAAGGACTGGTGGTTTTCATGGGAGGAGAATCAATCCGGGCAGAATTTCCAGCAAGGCACATTTAGACGCGGTGTGTAATGGAGATTACATTGATTTTCCTCCATTTACTGTAAGGTAACTGCGAGTGAAACTGTAACAGGAAACTTGGAAATGCTCTTCACAGAAGCTATATTTAGGCAGACACACTGACATGATACCACTGAATAAAATAAACATGCAGGAGACAACCAGTCCTGAGAGACTCTCAGCTCCATCCGCATGACATGCAGCAAGGGGAATCTGTTATTCCCAAGCCATCAGTGCGACCTTTACCGTAGGCACCTATAGAAAGCCAGCAGGCTGCTGGGCAACAAACAACCTGGGCAGACTGGGGGCATCTCACTTAAAGGTGAGGGGTTTGTCCTTCCCTGCTAAAACAAAATGCCTGCTGGCTGGCCGGAGCACAGCTTCCCCGGCTGCTGTTCCCTTTTATATAACAGGATAATTTATGGCTTGTTGTCAACAGAAAGAGCAACAATTTGTTTGCTGTGCAGGCTGGAAGAGGTGAGTTTTCTCAGAAGTCTGGGTCATTTCTGGAGTAAAGGGGCAGCTGCTTCTTTAAAGCCTCTGGCATCACCTCCCATGTGAAATCAAGCCGTGTTCCAGGTCCAGCCGCCTGTTCTCTGTGATGCCATCGCAATGTACGCAAGGGTCTGATTTTCCAAGAGGCACACAAAGCTTTATCCCATTCCTTTGCTGGATTCCCTATTGCTCCTTTCCCACTGGCAAGGGATGCTTTTCCCAAAAATGATGGCTCCCACAGTCCCAGGGAAAGCAAGCAATCATGTGCCCCAGGGCTCTGCTGGCTTTTAGATCTCAGTAGGGTCTTTCTAGACCAGCCATGGACAAGTCACTTAACTCTCCTGTAAGTGGGAGTGATGATGTTTTCCCTCCTCACAGTCTGCACGTGACACACGCTGTGTAAATATTTAGTATTTGAGCCAACTAATGCTTGACGGAGTGGCACAAGTGAGTATCAGATCTGTGAACATTACGTCCAGGAATGCAGCAGAGAACACTGTTTATTTTTGTGAGCTAAGTGCACACCTTCTCCTCTTGGCTGCAAAAGCTGCTCTGTGATGGGAGGGGAAAGCAAAAATCGGAACACTGTCCCAAGTATCAGCTTATTGCTCCTTGCACAGCATCCACGTTGAAGTTAGCCTTGCAGGCATTGAGGATGAGGTGTGAAACGTCCTTCCCGCTAGGCTGGCGGACCTCAGGGTGCCACCACCATTCCCTGATAGCAGGGGAAGGAAGACAGGGAGTTCCAGCAGGCAGCAGTGAGATTCTCTACCCAAGCTCTGTACAAATGGGTGTTGAGGCCAAATACCCGCAGAGGTGAGAAGGCAAAGTCAGAGGCTGGCAGGGTCTGCAAAGGAGAGGAGGCACAGGGAGCTACACCAGCTGGTCTTTGCCATGATCCACGCTTGAGGGTCCCCCTGAGCAGCTGGAGAATAAAGATAATCCACACAGGCGGAGGGTGTATTTCAGCCCAAGAAGGTGACCCATGTAATCCACTCTTGGTTATCAAGCAAGCCTATTGTTTCCCATCTCCTGGTTTATACCAAGTGCCAAAATGATGGATTCATATGTGGGAATTGGCCATGTGAAATCAAGCCTTTGTTTTTGCATACCTGGGGTTAAGTCACTTCTCTGTGCATTAAAGCAGGTTTTATCTATCTGCCCACCAGAAAATAAATTCACAGCTCTTGACCCAGACTGATTGCCACCTTTGGGGTGAGGGGAATGGGGGGTTGCTAACACAATGCCTTGTTCCATTTCATGCACACAACGCTTGGTTACATTAATCACACAAAACCGATTGCTAGGTCATTTCTTCTGCCAGACAGAGGCAGAACCCCCTTGCTCCGTGGTCACAGACTGCAGAACGTGCTCAGCGCTGAAGCCACGAGCTAAGATGAATATGTTGCATAGATATTTCCAACGTTTGCAATGGCTTGAAATCCAACTGTTTCCAGGATGAGTTTCTATATGAGTTCCACTTGTTTCAGACGAGTGTCTGTAAGGTATCTCCAAGGCTTTTATCTTGTGCATGCTCCATCTTTCAGATGCCTGCTGTGGTAAATCAGCACGAGACATCTACTCTACAAATGTGCCGCGTGACAATTAGATGTGTTTGCTGGTGCCACTCATCCTCGCTATATTTAGCAACAGGAGCACCAGGTGGGCCAGCGAGGGCTGACCCGCTGCGAGTGAGAGCCTGCATGATCTCACCCCCCTGCAGCCCGATGGTGTGGGAGGGAAGGAGGAGGTCTCAGCAGAGGCCAAGGCGAACAAAGGATGTAGGTCATTTTTAGTTATTCTGCTGTCTTCTTTATCATTTGGTAGAGGACAGGGGGAGGCCACTGGCCAAGGCAAAGAGACATCTCTGCCACCTTTGGGGAACACATCTACGGCATCAGTAGCTTGATCCAAGTGGTACGTGCTCGTTAGGAGCCCACATCCACTGGTGTCAGCTGAATATCTTTAAACAGGAGGAAGAGCATGATCTGGCGGTTGCACCCCCAGGAGATGATGTGATGGGACACAAGGTTGGGGAAGGAACTGAAGCCTGGAGAAGGGCAAAACATGCGTGAGGAGCTGTGGACACAGCACAAGCCGTCGAGTGCCATCTGCTGCTATCTGCAGATCATGTTAGCTCAGCGAAGGGCACGACATATAGGGGTCTGCCTAATATGGAAGGAAAAGAAGGAATGAGCTCAGTCCTGCTGCATCTGCTCTCACAGGCTAAGGACAAGCAGGGAAGGGGTCTGGAAACTGTATAGATCCACCAGCTGGCTCAGCACAGCCCCGATGCAGAGCGCAACCATGTCGCTGTGCTGGGGAGCAAAGCCTCTCCTGGTGGTGTTCTTCTTGCCACCCAACATTAATAACGTGGTGTGAGGTCCTTGCAGATGGGCAACTGCTGCCCTTTCTCCTCCCACTGCAGAGCCATCTGAGGTGACATTTGTCACTGTTGCAGGGACGGATGGTTTCCATGGCCCTCGCTGACACTGTGCAGGACCTCCAGCACCAGGGTTATGTCATTTTGGTCCCAGTGGGCCAGCCCCAGTACCCATGCAGAGCGACTGGGAAGCTGTTTGGGCCCTGCTCGCTGCTTGCACAACCCTTCCATGTCTTCGCCAGGAGGATGGAGCTGCTGCACCAGGATGTGACCTATGGGCCACCAAGGGAACTTCACTGCAAAGAGGGTGTGTGACACATAGTTGTCTGCTTCCCTCTCCCATAGACCACAGCATCCCAAATAATGCCTTAATTGTGACCTTTGCTAGAAGACAGAGGACACACCCTGCAGCCAAAATCCCCTCGCCCATGCCTGACTGAAGGCAATGGAACCTCTTCCCTTGAATTCTTCCTTGACCTCCCCCTAAATGCAAAGAGAGGTCCACCTCTAGTGTCCATGCGTGTCTCAATGCACGGTCAGCCGTACACACAGGGCTGAGGCTCCCCAAGTACTTTTCACTTAGGTAATGCAAAATCTTCAATTTTTGCATAAGTGCTCCACTGATGAGTTCATTACAGCATCGTGAGTTTGGCCCCTCTTGTCATTCACTTAGGAAAGACTGACTTGGTCAGGAGAGCAGGTTCATTTGTCAGTGGTGTAACAGCTGAAGTTAAATCCAGTTCTCAGCCCCACCATGCAGCTGACCAGCTTGTTCACAGGCCTGATTGCGTGGCTGTGCTACCATAACCTGCTCCATGCAGAACTCAGCACCGAAAATGGTGATTTCTTTAGAAAAATGGACGTATCACAGAAACGATGAGACAGTTTCTGGGTGGAAACTGCTTTGTTTTCTGATACCAGATTGCTGTTGTGCACTGCAAAACCCTGTCCTCCTCTTTGAGAAGTAAAGCAAACACTAAAATGACTTTTTTATTTTTTTTTCACCTAGATGGGCCTTTGGATGTTGTGAGCTACTTCACGACATCATTTCTCTGACCCCACCAGCAGCAGGGCAGGTCTGGGAAGAATCTGTCCTGATGCTGGGGACAGGGGATGCTGGGGGAGCAGCACTGGGGCTCAGTACAGCGGCAGAATAGAGAGCGGCACGTGCCGTCTGTGCCAGCAGCACCTGCTCACGTGTGAGTCAGCCGCGGGGCTGGGGCCTCTTAAGAGAGCATAAGAAGGAAAGTAGATATTTCAGAAATTAGTCACAAACATAATGGCTTAATCAAGAGCCTGTTGAAGGGGCTCCATTTCACCAGAGGCTGCTCTGACCCCCTAGGCTGAGGCACAGGGGTGAGGGGTCTTGTTCAAGAGCACGGCTGGCTCTCAGCTTCCCTGCACCTCTCCCTGCCTCATCCCTCACCAGCACCAGAAAAACTGTCCTGCCACATACCTGCCCATGTGGCATCTCCGTGAGCCAGCTGAGGAAAGTGATCCAGCTGGAAAACAACACAGAGAAGGAGGAAAAACAAAAAAACAAAAAAAAAAAAGGACACTTTCCCCACAGCCAAATGTGATTTCTGATCAGTGCCCTCCCACAAGCGCAGCCAAAAGGATGGAGCAAGGCAGAAGTAAGCTGCTGAGAGGGAGGAGTGGGAAGGGCTGGTTTGGCTGAAACGCAGTGTGGCTGGAGCTGGTGGGCCTGGAGCTGGGTCACCGGCCTGGGCTGGTGTGCCTGGGAGGGGTGTCACACCACCCTGTACCATGCCAGTACCTCGGCCAACGCCCTGAGCCATGCAGGCATCACCTTCAGGCTTTCTAAGTCTCCAAAAGGGCTGATGTGGTGGTGGGCTCCCCTCCTTCCCACTGCCTGGTGCTCCTTTATCTGTAGCTGTTTATTATGATAGCAGGTCATATGTGTATTTATAAGGACAACCTGGGTATCGCTCTGGTGAAAACCAGGAGAACAGGGGTGAAAAGCATTTGCCTGGCTATGCTGCTCAGGGATTAGATCTTAGTGCAAAATGGACACTGAAAGTAAACCAAGTGCATCTCCCGAACGCAAAAATAAGTATTGTTCTATGAACAAAGAAAATTCAGAGTGAACCATCTGAACATCAGAATTCAGAGGCTAAAACCATCTTTTATTAATAACTGTCTATTTAATTTCAAGTACTGTCTGGAATATATCCTACTACTAGATAGGAACAGAGGACACACTGCTGTTAATAATTTTATCTGAAACATTTCTGCTGAAACATTTTTTCTAGCAGAAACAGTAATTGTTACATAAGACATCTTTCTCTGTTCCCTAAAAGAAATCCAGATTTTCCCGAGTAAAGCCAAAAAGCTTAAATGCAGCTAAAACTTCATTTTGATGAAAAATAGCTAAGTTGGGTAAGAGGAGGAAGAGATAAGAAGAGGATTTTCCTAGCCCACTCTAGCCATTAGCCACTTTGTTCCTTGGCATCTTGCTTTCATGACCTCTAATAAAAAGTTAAGGTACAGGACAGGGAAGAGTCCCTGCACAATAAAGTTATTTTTTCTGTCTCTACAAAATGCCTCAGTAAATGTTTGGCACAATGCAAGAAGTTCTGACAAGAGATATTGCCAATAAATTCTGAGCTGCACTAGGATGTAAACATAAAAGACAAGCATTATCAAAGAAAAAAAAAAAAAACAAAAGAGTGACAATTTATGTTAAGAGCATTCAGGATGGAAAAAGCAGTTTCTATAAACAAATCTAGAGGTTTGAGTTAGATGTTTCTTTTGGTTAGTCCACCTACTTCAATCTGGCCCAGGAACTGGAGGCAGAATCTGGCTTTTTCAGTGTCTATCATCTACCATTTGCATATCAAGTCTATGAAAATGTGCTATCAAGCTTAAATTATTAGCTCTCGTCTTTTGCCTGAACACAAATCCTTTGCATAAAGAAGTAAGACTACAAGGCTATGTTTTCCTTACAGTAAAACAAATGGGAGCAAGGAGGGAATAAAAGCCACCAGCAAAACCCACTCCTTCTGTTTAAAATTACTGATGTAAGCAAAGAGCCCAGGGAGCAGACCATATTAGGCAAAGTGCACTCTTTTCTTGTAAAAAGTTTGAAGAATTGAGGGTCTGCTGTCCTCACTTAAAAATTGTCAGCGCACTTGTGTACTGCAAATGAAAACAAGAAGATGCGAGGACACTGGAGCAGGAGGAGGGGCTTCAGCCTCCTCGCTGCAGGGACTGAGGGGTGGATGGGCGATGAGATGTGCCCAGAGGAAATCACAGGGTCACCCTGACTTCAGCTTGGTACCCATGGCCACGCTGAGCTTACCACAGCTATTCCATCCCCTCTGCAACCAAGAAGGGACCTTTTGGCTGGGCTCCCCTTGGAGAAGGGCCAGCTCCAGGGACAGCCACATCCTGGGGGCTTGTGCAGGTTGCCCACCTCGGCTGCTGCAGGCAGCGGTGACGGGCCATGCTCAGCCTCACAGCCCAGCAGGGAGCTCCCCACGCTCCTGAGCGCTCTCAGGCAGACTGTGCACCCCAGACACAACACTCTGCCCGTGATGACAAAGTCAAAGCTTGTGTCAGCTCCAAGAGCCTCACCTCATGTGACAATGCTGAGGAACCTGGTGAGGACGCCGTGAGTAACCAAGCCTGCTCCAAGCACAAGGTATCGCTGCACCTGGGTCAGGATCCCAGGTAGGACTTCTGCCAGCTCTGCAGCTGAAAATGAGCTTTCTGGTATCTGGTCTCTCTCAAGCTTCGGGGATCAGATTGGTTTATGAACCTGCTTATATTAAGAGCAAACAATTTATCACTGCAGATTTTCCGTGGACTCACCTCGCTGTTGTTCCTCTGGTTTCACAGCTACCTGCCTCTGAGGGCTCAAACTTCGACCCACAGATTCTGGGAGCTGTGCAGCCTGCAGTGACCCCACGGGTACCTCTCCCTCCTTCTACCTCCTATGGCACACCTCAAATCTGGCATTTTTAACCTCTTCACTTTTCTTGTAGTCCTTCCATCAAGGTGTCTTCAATCACAAACATTGCATAAAGGGTGCTGCTGGTGCATAACATGAGTGTGAGACTGGTACACTCTCTACCCTTCACACAGTTTTCTTCCTTACATGCCATGGTTTTTGGGTTGGTTACACCACAATCAATAAATTACCTTTTTTTTTTGTCCAGATAGACTGCACATACCATACAGTATGTTTAAAATTGCTGCATCAACAAATCAAAGTAAACAACTTTCTCTCCTCTGTGAGATGATGAAAAACATAAATTATGTAGTCTTTAAACAAAGGGTAAAGAGTTTCCTTATTAGGCTTCAGGGTCTTGTGTGTGTATATGCCCCCTGTAAAATCCTTGTCATTCCTGGGTCTGTAGGTCTGTATAATGTTCTTCACAGGTTCAATTGAGTGGTCAGCATACCATGCTTGGGCTGAGGGATTTGACATAGATACACATATCTATGAATATATATATATATATA
>NW_008605926.1:0-10672 GCF_000691845.1 Merops nubicus
TATTTATATATATATATATAAAAATAAACTCTTCAGTGGTCACTTTGTTTTGAAAAATTCATGCATGTAGTATTTTCTGGAGATGGAACTACTCAAGGTTTGTGAAATTAATGTCCCACCTCCCCCTTGCTCAGTGAGACTGAAACGTTGCTAGACTGATTTGGCTTCATTTTGGAGGAGGTTTTTACCAAGCACTTCCTCTTCCTTTTGTTTTCTCTCTGTAGTAAAGGGAATAATTCCTAGCAAGATGTCTAGCAGTAAATCATTAACTAATTCACAATGTTTCAGTAGTGCTGTTTTGAAAACATCAGCAACTCAGAAGCTCTTGTTCTCAGTTTACAGGTTTGATCTTTCAGTCTTTCCTGAGTAATAATTCTATCTCATTTTTTTACAGAAGTCCTGTCTTCTGTCATAATCAGATTCTGAATTTGTGTGTAGCTGGTTTTCTGGTAGAATTCATTACAAGATGAAGAGACATGCTTTTTTACATCAGAAGACCCATTCTCAGTTTTTCTAGTGATCCATAAATCTTTATGCTCTGGTATGTTTTTGTCAGAAGAGGCTCTTAGACTTCTCAATAGGTCCTGTAACTGAGCAGTGACTTTAATACCAGTGGGACAAACTGAAGTTAATGTTAATGCTGCTAGATTGAGATAAAAATGCTTCTAGCTCTGCCAGTTTCCAGATTACATGTTAAGGAACATGTATATGTATTTCCCAAGTTCACCAAACTATTCAATTCTTGGAGTCCTTCAGCTAGGAAGGACATTGTTCTCTCTGAATGCAAATTAACATACATTTAAGGAAGAACAACAAATACAACTTAAAGGGATGGGTTAAATTATTAAATAAAATGGAAGCTGTTCAAACTGCATCATTTTGTTGCTTTGTTTTTTAGCACGCACAACAAGATCGAGCTCTGACCCAAACAGACAGAAAAATAGACACAGAAGTTGCAGATCTGAAAACAATGCTTGAATCACACAAACTTGATAACATTAAGTACTTAGCAGGTAAGGATGGTGAAACTGTTAAACATCGTTGAATGTTTGCCAGACTCTTAGTTGACTGTATTCTTAAAGGCTCTGATTAACAAACAAACAAAACCCCACAGAAAACCAAACCAAACCAAACAGCCTGAAAAAAAAAAACAACTTTGAAATAGTCTCAGTCAAGATAAGCAGCCTTATTTGTGTATTTAACCCAGGCAAAGTTCCCTGTGGTTCACAACTTTATTTTGGATGGGCTATGGCTGTATGACTTTTGGGCTTTTTCCCTTGCTTTATACTGTAATAATAATGTGTATGAAAAATCTAAAAGGCTGCCTGTAAACAAGGGCCAAAAAGTTCTTCTGTGCCTGGCTTAATTTATGAAAGCAGCCTGCTGCATGCATTTCTGGGATTTCTTCATCTGCCTGATGGAGATTTATATGAGAAATTGAACTTTTCAGCTTTTCTGACTATGTGCACCATGTGTTCTTTAAAATTCCATTTTTGAGGCATGTGCATTAGAAAAATGTGTGTGCCTCATTCTTGCCCTCAGTAACTTTAGTATTTTGACGTGTCGCTGCTGAGTTTGCAGTGCTATTAAATGAGCAGCTTTGCAGTAGAAAATTATTCTTCTGACAGATATTCTGATTATTCCTTCACAATGGATTTTGTCACAAGGACAATCACATCTATTCATAGTACTGTAGTTGAGGCATATCCTTTATAGAGAACCATAAATAAAAGGCAACTTATTAAAATGCGAGGAAGTTCTTTTCCCCACCATCCCTACTCAAAAACATGTTGAACTCCACATGGAAAAATAAAAATAATTTTAAAATCATTTGCAAAAATCTTTTGTGTATAAATCTAGAAATCATTTTTAAAATTGCCAAGTGAAAAGCCTCATTAAAAATAGCTTTTATTTATTTGACTGTGATTTAATAAGCCTGTTGCTCATTTCTTCACTTTACAACTGTAACTGGCCATATTGATCTTTTTTTGAAATGGTAAGCAACTAAGAGTTTCTCTCAGCCTTTTGATAGTTTTCCAGCCCAGTTTTCCTGCATTCTTTTTAATTTTTTTTTTCTTTCCTTCCTTCTTATTTGTCATTTTTGTGCCCCTCTGCCTTGAAACTGTTGTAAATGAAAAAACTTATTTTCTTCCATGGGAAAGGAGTCGTGGTTACACTTCTGGTATTGTAGTGTACATAGCTTTCTGAAGAAATGTTGTGAGAGCTAATGAGTTAATGTCTCCATTTTCTCCCCATTTTTATTTTCTTTCAGGCTCAATATTTACATGCCTTACTGTAGCACTGGGATTTTATCGTTTGTGGATGTAATAAACCATCAATTTCTACTATATCGATTTCTGAAAGAAGAAGTTTTGTCTCTGCCTGGACTTTAACCAAGTCTTGACTGGTTTATTTATTTTTTTTGTAAAGCAGACCATATTGAGAATGTAACCAAAGATGTGCCTAGAAACAAATTGTACACATATTGTGTATATCTTGAAAATTACCTCTGATGAAAGCATGGTCTACATGTTTCTGCTAGTACCCTGCATTCTGGACTGCAGTACACCTTGCTGCTACCAAGTGCCATACAAGGAAAGGCTGATCTTCATCCCAGTTGTCAGGGGCTGCAGGCTGTGGAGAAGGATCCATGGAATTGTGTTCCATTGCCTATTCAGACATCTTTTCCAGGGTCAGTGACACATACTGGACTAATCAATGAAGCTTGATACTTAATGTAAAACTGAAACTACACATTTTGTGGCTTGGAGGCACTCCTAAGTAGAATTTGTGTTAACTGAACCATGGTTACTTCCCTCCTTCTAACACTTGTTCATACAGTTACTATGATAAAATATTGGTTTGGCTATTTTTACAACACTAGAGTTACCAGCTTGATTTCCAGATGGCCGTCCAGTCAGTCCTGTTCCATGGAAGAATACCATGTAATGACAGCAGTGTTTGCTGCTAGTTTTGTCTTGTATTTGTAGAGGCTTCTGTGACTAACTTGCTTTTGGTACATGTAAGTATCTGATACTCATTCCATATGCTAATTGTTAACTTTACCACTGTAACTGGAAGTTTGAAATGCAGTAAAATGCACTTGTTGTGTTAATTTATGGTTAAGTGATAGCAAGTGTCTCTGGTGCTGCATCCTTGATGGAAGGTAATTGATGCTTTTAGAAAGGAACTAGGTTTTAAATGGTGGTTATGAAGCAGGCTCTCTGGCGAGGGAACTGCAATACTGACAGTTTTCTGGGTTTTTTTGTTGTTTTACTTTCAAAAAAGCATTTTTTAATCTCCTGTTGGGTCTTCAAATGTGGAACTTTGACAGCGATTGTAACGAAAGCAGCAATGGAGACCTGCAAAGATGTTTAATCCAGTTCTGAGCAGGCCCATGTGAACTGGGATGTGCAACTGAAAACGGAGAAGGAAGGTGTCCAGGTATCTGTCATTCTTCTGCTGATGAAATGACTGCTTTAGAAGTCTGCATTCCATCTGCATTCCTTCAGTTAAGAGAAATTTCCCTTTTCTTGCTTGCTCTTGAGAGGAAAGGACAATCTATGCACTGGTAATAAATGCTGTTAGAGCACAGTGACAGCTTTGCTGAGTGGAAGTAAAGCTGTTTGGCTACTTTGTGCCTGTACTGTAATAACCATTTAACTTTTTTGGTGGTTGGGATTGCCAACTTTGATCATGTGCAAGAGCAGAGGAAGAGGTGGATGCCTGTAACAATACTATACTGGCCTGAAATAAAGAATTTTGGATATTTCATAGAATATGCTGTGTTTTCATTATAAATGCAAGTTTTAACTTTGGATTTAATCTCTTTGAAGGTAAATCACTGCTAATAGGACTTGTTTTTAAGCTAAGAATTGGCAAAGTCGACACCCTCTCTAACACCCTGAAAAGGAAAGAGCAGTCAGTAATGTAAGGAAAACTATTATTGCAGACTAACAGCCTCTCTAAATTGACTGAATCTATGTTTAGAATCTTCAGTTTGGTTATTTAAAAAAAAATTTTTTTTGTACTAACTTACAGGACTTGACCCTGTCTTAAATTAGACAATTTAATGTTTGTGATGACTTTAGTGTTGGTTCTGTCTTCCCAGTAGAGATGGTTCTATAGATGTCTGTGTAATCAGTACAACTTTGTCTGTATGCCTAAGCATCTGGTAAATAGTCACTAAAATAGCTATTAAGAACTAATGTTGAATAGAGGGTCTAGCCTCAAAAAAATAGATACTATGCAAATAAATTTCTTTTCAGGGCAGGTAGAAGGAGGAAGTGAAAGACTTTAGAGCAGCATTGTCCCTGGAATTAGCAAAGTGTCAGGCAAACCAGCACTGCTTGGTGAGTGTTCTAAACAAGGAGTGTAAAGTTAGTGTGTCGTTCAGGAAAAGGACACTGTAAGTAGGACATAATAATTATTTCCTAGCCCGTTAAGTCTTTAAGTGTGGTGTAAAAGATGGTAAAAGGTGTAAAACTCCTCTCCTGTGGGCATAGATGCAAAATCTTCTCGGATTTTAAAGATTAGTGTAGCAACCTTTCTAACACGGTCTCACTGTGTACCACACGTATGTAGTGGCATTCCAAAAAGTTAGAAAATGCATCCATACATTTCCAAACACAATTTATTTTCAAGATAAATTTAAACTCAAAAATGAGCCTTTTGGCACAGTTAAGAGGCAAATATATTGGGACTTGCTTCTCCAAGACATACTTAGTAGTAACAGATGAGCAGTAAATGAGCACTAAATTCATAAATACTGGATAATTCTACGGATTATTTTTCCTGTTAAGATTTTCTATAGTGCTGTATGTTGTCTCTGATTTAGATCAGTAGCAATTCTAAAGGTCCAAAACCACTTTTCAGTTCCCTGGCTTTGTATTTTGATTTTTCACTGGCAGAGCTCTTGCAAAAGATGCAAGGAAAAATGAGGCAATTTTACCATAAAACCAACGAGCTGCTGCTCTGTTTTGCTTTCAAGAAGAGCCCTTCTCTACCCAGAGCATTTGAGAGCAGCAGTCTGCCTGTGCTCAGACTAGCTGTGAGTTTTCCCTGTGAACTTCCACATTCACACAGCAAAGATGGGAAGTTCTTTAAGGACTTTTTCCTTTCTGGGAAGGAGATTGAGAATCATTCCATTTGGTGGAAAAACTCAGTTAAAAGCTGCTTTGTGTGTTGCAGAACAAATGGATATCCAGAGATCTTGCAACCGTGTTTGTTTCTAATATGTTAGTGGGAGTTACTGAATTCAGCTGCTTGTCTATCTTGCTTTCACACATTTTCAGTAAAAATCTGCAAGTGAGCCATCTCCTTTTCACTAGTATGGATTAGCTAAACTGTTTGCTTTGAGTACTTCATTACTGCTAAATCACATGCTGTCTAGCCCTTTCTCTATTCGAAGTGTTGATTGCATCATTCATTTCCCAGAATGTTGTAGAATTGTTCTTAAAAACGAGCTGGCAAATGAAAACCTATTTTTAATGTAGGTATGAAATCTGCTTCAATTTTTCTAACCACAAGTGTTTAGGTTTTACTGGAATAAGCTTTACTCTAGTTGTGAATATTCACTGACCTTTTCATAAATGGTGAAATCTCAGCTCCATGCATCTATGAACAGTTCCTGTTGACTTTGAGGAAGATGTGCTTTTACCTCCTAGATAGTGAGTCATACTGCTTCACTGGACGTTTTATTGCTCTTGCTGCCACCTGTAGACCTCACACAGGAAAACAGGTGAGGTTTTTTTTGTGGGTTGATTTGAGGTTTTGTGATTTTTTCTTAAATCAGCAAAGTTATCTAAGTTCCTGTGGCTAGTTCCTTTGAATTACTGGTGGCAAGGTGTGAGCAGGATTTCATTTTGCTTCTCCCACTGAGTTTTCAGGAAGCAAGTAAACTGCTTTTATTATGATTTCTAAAATGATCAAAACTCTGCAAAACAACTACATAAAGTAGCTTTTCAAGGAATAAGTATACTGTAAAATTAATGACTTTTTAAAAAAAAAAAAGTTGGTTTCGTATATTTGGGAAAGTTGTTGTATTTAGAAATTATTTATTAGTTTGATAATAGTGTCTTCTTTTAAATTAGTTTTCCTTTACTTATACATTTCCTGAATTTGTAGGGCTTTTTGTTGTGGAGTGGGGTGTTTTGGTTTGGTTGGTTTACTTGGTGGTGTTTGGTTTGTTTTGTTGGGTTTTTTTGAGTAAAGCCTTCTGTATAAGCAGTTAATTTTCTTCAGCCCCTAAATAGAAAGTTCATTTACAGTCTAATATGTGCCTGGAATATTGGGGTTTGCTTTAATCAGAAACAAGTGCATACACTCTCAGAGGCTGAGAGCCTGCTGTGTCTTTGTTAGGAAAGCTTCCTTTGGCTTAAAACATATTTTTTTACCATATTGCCAAACATTTAAAAGCAGTGGTGTCAAGTCTTTATTTTGCACTTAAATTCTGTGCCAGAGCAATTGCCTCTTAACCTTAACATGCAGTTTTGTAACTAGATAAAGATCATAGAGGGAAGATACCAATGTTTGCATAGCGTTCCTTTGAAATCTGTCCATTCCAAGAAAGAAGATTCCAGTTTTCTTGGGAGGATGCCCAGCTAATATCAAAAACAAAATACTGGAAATGAGTAACAAAGTGTTGCGGCAAATATCAGTCTTGGGCCAATGTTTATCCCTGTAGCGAGGCACCTCAATGTGTGCAACATCCCTTACCTCCCTTTGCTGTTCCAGTGCACACCCTATCCAGCTCTGAGGGGGACATTAGGGTTCCCCATTGTATTCTGAAGTTCTATCAGCTTGATTTGTCATGACTAATACTACATGTGAACAGTCTCTTCTTATTGCATGAGTAAAAATGTAGTGAGGAAGAAAATAAGGGTGGTGTGATGGTGGGTTTTGTTTTGTTTTTCTGGCAGGGTAGGTGGCACATTCTGTGAGAACTGTGTGGTATGTGGATTTAATAACAGCACGCTTACAGCAGGCAATGTGGTCAAATCAAGCTGGTGTAACTTCAGAATACAGGGTTCCAGGGTTTGCTTCAGAACTGACCAGTAGCAGGGAGCAGGAAGAGAAGCAGGACAGGGTTCTCAGCATGAAGGGAAAACTCAGTTTATACTCCTCATACTTGAACCTCCAGCATGCTTTGGTCTTCCTCCATCATTAGAAATGTTATAGTCCTCTTATGTAGGACTGTCAGTGATACATGTTACTGCATGATTAGGCAACTATTACATATGTCACTTTTTATTGTGATTTTGTCCAGAATAATTTGTGTCACTCCAAGTCATTCTCCTACCTTTACCCAGGATGTGTTTTCTTGTGGCAAAGGTGTATTGAGCAGCATATGTTTGCAAAGCTCTCCCAGTGATGCAAGAAATGAATAAATACAAAGGCTGCTTCAGAAAGCTCCCTTTAAAGACTGCTTACCACAACCAGACCCAAAGAGTGGCTGGAGATTTTGATAACCTTTTGTAACACAGCTTTCACAGAAGTCAATTCTACTGCCTCGTGATTTACATACAGAGTTCCCTTGTGTTCCTTAGATGCCTGCTAGGCTGAGGCACTAACCATCGCTTTGTCTGAGCTGCTGAACTCTTCACTGAGCTTTCAAGACCAAATACAGCTGTAAGCATGACCCTATACTAAAAAAAAATAACCACTGATGATGCACAGATGAGGCTGAGCATGTCTAGTGTGGATGCTGCATGTGTGTTTTACATTTTCATTCACTATTTTATTTTGAGGTGGTTAGCTGCCTTGTTTCATGTGGTACATTGCAGTGCTGTTCAGAAGTACTGGATTCTGGGAAGCTTTTAAGAAGAAGCTGGAATTCTATGGAGGCTGAGGGAGGGAAACATGCAAAATAAGGCTCACACTTCTAAAAGTCCACAGGAAAATTCTTGCAGAGATCTTAATATATTTGTTTTCTCTAAAAAGGAGCCTAGTTTAAAAATTGAGGGTTTTTTAGAAGCTTCTGAGTTGATTTTTTGTTTTTTTTTAATCTTTCTTGCCACCCTCCAGTCTATGCATTGCATTGCACTCCATGTGAATTGTTAGATTTTTCTGAACAATCTGATTTGGGGGTACCACTGACCACAGCTCTCAGAAAAGCTATGCCAAGATATTGCTCTCGTCTTTTGCTAGTCAGTAAAAAAGCATCCAAGGCTTCAGAAAATTTAACAGCATATTGTCTGCCAAGCAGTTAACTTGTCTTGTTTGAAACAGGGTCCTGGTTTGCCCTAAGGTGTCAGACCACGCCTGACAAGTTCTGTATTTGATGATTCATAAAGTGTGGTTAACTGGGGGGTGGGGAATGTCTAAGGAAGCTAATCCTGTTTGATAAAGAAAACAGTGGTAGTCATCAGCTAACACAGCAAAAATATGCTGTGAAATGTAAATGTTTAATAGGAACCTCATCTCCATTTACAGAAATGTCAGTGTTTTGGAAAGTATTTTCTTTTTCTGCTGTTACCTAACACACACAAAAAAACCATGGTTCTGTACTTGGCCACTCTTAGTTCCACTTTCCTTTGCAGTTTGTAACTTCAAATATTCAGTATGTGATTTAATAAATACATTTTGGGTTCTTTTATGTGCCGTTTGTAGCTTCAACATTGTTTGCAAGCTTGCTTCCTGGCCCTACCCACCAAGGTTATAGAGAGATTTGAGGGGGGGGTTCAGTTTACTCTTAATGAGGGAGTTAATGTATTTCTTAATGAAACAGTGTTTAATGCATTAAAATACAACCAGGCTCTCTTGCAAGCCCTTACTTGTTCATCAAAATTAAAGCCTTATTTATACGAAGGTTTCATGATCAGTCTTTCAATTGATGCCTAAGTTTTTGTACAAATTGTATTTCAAGTAGCAATTTAAATATTTCTGTGCACTGTTAGTACCTCACCACATGCAGCAAAACCACAGGAGCCTGAGGTACTCAAATATCTCTGAATAAAAACAAGTCACAGGATCATGTATAAACGGGTACAAATGGGGGGAGGATTGCAAGGTGCTAGAAGTCTGTGTGCTGCATAAACATCTCAGATACCAAATAGATAAGACTGTAGCAACAGTGAAAGAAAACATAAGCAAAGCCAGTTGCTTTGGTCCATAAATGAAGGTTAAGGCATGCAGTTCCTCTTTGCCCTTGGACAAAACCCAGCAGCAGAGACAGACGGCTGCTGAACAACTGCCTTTGCAGCATGTGTAGTTTCCTGTGCCTTTGACTGGTGGTAGCAACGTGTTAATCCAGAAAATGGAGGTTTACTTCATGTGCTTTTCTGTTGTCCTGGAGTGAAACACTTTATTGCAAATATGTGAAGTCTTACATAAGCTGCATTTATGCCTGGTGTGAAAATGATAACGAAAACGTGTGGTGGGGGTTGTGGGTGGGGTTTGTTACATCTGATTTATGTTGCTTTAACATACTAGGTTTGAGTCCTGTTTGCAAACTACCAAAGGATGATTATTCCTTGCTAATTACCTTTACTGAAGAAAGAGGTGATCTAGGCAACGTGGGGATAAGTCAGAATGAGCTGTAGCGATGCTCATGAGGCAGAGTTACTGTAGAGAGATAGCCAAAAAAGGCCAAAAACAAGAAAATTGAATTGCTTCTTGAAGCACTGCAAATGAGGGGGGAAATATTTGAAACACATATGCCTAATGAAAGGGAGAAATTCAGGAACTGGTGATGTTAAAGAAGGCCTGTGAGTGATAGCAGGTAGCAAGTGAGTTGCTAAGTGACGAGGCGATTTTGGACAGCGGCTGTGTAGGCAAGGATGGTTTAACGGGTCTGTGCCGAGCCTCCCATGCTCAGAGATGATATGGAAGCATTATGTCAGCCTCACATCATCACATGCAGAGCACAGAGATGCTGTTGCTGGGAAAGATATCTGCACTGCCAAAGGAGCTGCCGTGTTTTCTGCTCCACGGAGGGCTGGGGGAGGGGGGAGCTCCAGCCTTTGTGCCTTGCTCTGTCCCACACTTGGATGAGTCCTCCAAATTCCAGCTCCTACTGGGATAATTATATGGGGAAATCCAGCTTTTACAAGCAGAGAGGTAGTTCCTGCCTATTTTTCATAGCACTTCCTACCAGGGCTGCAAGCACTTCAAAATTCTGTCCTCTCAGAAGAGATCCCAGCCTGCCTGAGGATAGGAAACAATGGCCCTTGGCATAATCTTTTCTGCAGTGGGGATGAAGCAGGACTGTTGAATGATAAAACCAGACTCTAATCTTTTGCTGGGATCCCAAGGGCTGAAGGGCTTTTCTCCCAGAATGGATTCTAGCCTTTCCAAAGACAAAGAATGGTGAATTCAGTAATGAGTCCCTAGCTAGCCAGCATAATAGATTCTCTCTATTTAAACCTTGTCCCAAGAGACCTGTATGTGGGTTGCTTTTTTTAATTTATTTTTTTATTATTTGTGGTCTCTACTGCCATAAAGCTGAGATCAATGAAACTGCTTATCAAATATTTAACTAGCATTTGTGACAGAGATTGATAAATGTGGCTAAGTGAAGCGAGGCATTACACGGGCTTTGTTACTTGCACTGGTGCAGTGGACTGACATAGACTGTTGCCAGAATCTTGATTTCTTTCATTTAGCTATGTGATCGGTGTTAGTCAACTAATCATACTTGATTTGTATGACAATTATGACTCTGAGCTCTTTC